>NW_007054573.1:84377-89992 GCF_000164805.1 Carlito syrichta | reverse complement strand
TTTGAGTTGGAGTCTCACTCTGTCGCCCAGACTGGAGTGCAGTGGCCGCTCCCGGCCACCGCAGCCTCGATCTGCTGGGCTCCGGAGATCCTTCCGCCTCAGCCTTCCGAGTAGCCGGAATTACAGGCGCTGCACTACCATGCCCGGCTGATTTTTTGATTTATTGTAGAGATGAGGTCTCACTGCCCAGGCGGGTCTCGAACCCGCGGGCTCAGGCAATCCACTCACCTCAGCCTCCCAAAGGCGCGGGATTACAGGCTGAGCCACCGAGCCCGGCACCCAACATCTTCTTATCCTTCTTTCCAGTTACATCTATATTTTACATAATTCTCTTTTCTCAGTTAGCATTCTTGTTAGTCCTCAATATCCTGTTTCTGGGAAATGAAAATAACTCCTTCTAACTGTTTAAAATTATTTCATTCTCTTCCCTTCATTTGATAAACCACAAATATGTGAGTCTTCTCTAACTGCAAATGTATTTTTTTTAAATATTATCCAATCTCTCCACAAAGGCTGAAGAATATCATCGATTCTCCCTTTCTTCATATTCAACAACCAAAAAACCAAAAGTACTTTTGGGAGTTATTTATTAATAAGTATTCAAATATAACTTCTAGCATTAATAAGTGATGATTTCTTGTCACATGTATATAAATATATAAATATTCATATTTATTACAGAAATGCATAATTTATACCTGCCCTTCACATTTAGGGAAATAGAAAGCTGGATAAACTTGTATACATGTTTAGTGGCATAGATTCTGGTGCCTTGACCCCACTGCACCTAGTGTTTTCTTTGTAATACTCTGGGTAATAATTATACCTATTTAAGGTTTTTGTAAGAACTAAGTATATTAGTCTATGCAATGTGCTTTGAATTGTGCCTAATATGTGATATGTTTTCAAACAATAGTTGCTTTTATTATTTACAGAGATGTTAGCAAAAAATGTAAGTGACAGGATTGAGTACTATAACCCAATAGCCTTGTACTAGAGCTGAAATACTGCAGTTAGGCTCAGGCTCTACTATTTTTCCCTCAGAAGACCAGATAGCATTCCAGGAGTTGTATTCATATTACCTCCAACATATTACCTCCCTTAAGTACACAGTTTAGTCAAGGCACATTTATTTATTTTTTGAGCCCACAGTAAACTTTTCATTCACATGGTTGCCATCTACTCAAATTCTTTGTAAATTTCAAGACACTACTCAAATATAAATTCTTCCATGGAGACTTCCCCTAAACTTTATTATTTATTTTATGACTGCACAATTTACCAGATCCTCAATTGGCAATAATCATCCCCAAACCATGCAGTTAATAACTATGATTTCCATTTCTCCCTTTATTGTCCATGAGATATGTTATTTTTGAATCTATAACATTTAATGTCTCAATTGATTTATAGATAAGCCAAATCTAAATGTTAACAATTTTATTACCTGTTTAATTTCTTTATAATCTAGCCCAACTTTAAGTTTATAAACATATCGAAGGTGATGATTTATTCATATATTTACCACCCATTTTACTTTGTACAGTGATGTCAACATACTTGATCATTAATAAATACATATTTTATAATCAATAATATTCAAATGTATTAAGATACATAAACTATTATATTTTACTTTGATGGTAATACTAATTCTCAAAGAAATATTATGTTACATCATTTTGCAAATAATTCTGTTTAAAATATTTTTAGTCAGAAAGGCTTTATATTTTCTAATATAGTCTATGAGGTAAAAAAAGGAAATACAAATTATGTAGTCATGTAGTAAAATATTAAATTTGAGATCATAATTAGACATCAGATTTTGCAGATAATGTTA
Source organism: Carlito syrichta (assembly GCF_000164805.1). Classification (NCBI taxonomy): domain Eukaryota; kingdom Metazoa; phylum Chordata; class Mammalia; order Primates; family Tarsiidae; genus Carlito; species Carlito syrichta. The sequence goes on along the minus strand of NW_007054573.1, from coordinate 88,152 downwards.
ATATTTCCTGAGTTACACATAAGAGGTGTATTTTTACCAGATATTTTATTAAATATACATAGGGAAGTATTACTGTTTCATAGAAAATGATTGCAATTCAATCCTTGAATTATATCAATTTGCCAAATCATAATTTCTTTTGGAGACATAACTTGTGAGTTTTCCATTACTGAGATAGTTAATTTCTTTAAAAATAACATTAATGATTGTTATTAATTTGAATTCCTTAGATTAAGAAAACAAAAAATGAAATAAAAACAAAATAATTATTTCCATCTCCTTACTACTACTACTACTACTACTATAAACCAGTAGCAGCCGGGCTCAGTGGCTCAGCCTGTAATCCCAGTGCTTTGGGAGGCTGAGGTGAGTGGATTGCCTGAGCCCACAGGTTCGAGATCCTCCTGGGCAACTTGGCAAGACCTCATCTCTACAATAAATCAAAAATTAGCCGGGTGTGGTAGCGCGTGTCTGTAGTTCCAGCTACTCGGAAGGCTGAGGTGGAAGGATCGCCGGAGCCCAGCAGGTCGAGGCTGTGGTAACCAGGAGCGGCCACTGCATTCCAGTCTGGGCGACAGAGTGAGACCCCAACTCAAAAAAATAAAAAAATAAAAAAATAAAAAAATAAAAAAAATAAAAATATAATTCCTTTGGTCCACATGAGTATTTCATTATCCTAATATTTATTTCACGATCTTAATTTTATAATCTTTATGACTTTATGATCTTGACTGCTTATCTGCTAGTGGAAAATGTCCTCTTTCAACAAAAAACGAGTCAAAGTGAGAAACTTCCTCAATGAGATGAAGAAAAAATATGTACATTAAAAAGTGTATGATATCACTATTTCAATTATTTGTCAATATATTGTAGCACAAAAGTATAATATTTAAGTTTATGTGTGTTAATTTTTGTATAAACCCCATTATAAGATTTTAATATTCTAGAGAAAGTATTATGATCGCATAAATAGATAAATCCATCTTCTTTTACACTTCATGACAATTCTTGCCCATAATAATATTTAACTTTAAAGATCGACATCTTCTTTTACAACTGTCCTCAATCTCTCTCTATGTCTTTAAATACTTTGGGGTCAGAATTACTAGTGAAGTGGTTCTGATGAATTTCCTCAGTAATAATAACTCACAGCCAACATTTCAAAAAAAAATTAATATTGATTCAAACGTTTTAAAGGCTAACAACTATAGAACACAAAGATCAAAGACAAAAAAGTTATTAAAGCTTTGCTCTGTGTTTGCTGATTATTTGGAGAGGTTAATAGAGGGGAAGCAGAGAACTTTGGCAAGAAAATCTGACTCCAATCCCAGGATAAAACCTAAAATCATTTCAAGAGAAACTTCTATACATCTTAGAGACTAAATAGTGTCACCATGGGTTTCTGAGACATAAATTTATCAAAAATTTGACCCAACCGTTAGATGGAATGTTAAATTAATGAGAATAAAGCTGTAGAGGCTGTTTTGAAATACCTCAAAAAAGCGTTCACATCCACACAGTCATACTATCAAATAAAGTTGCTTTTTAAATTACATGAATATTATATACTTACATGAAACCTGACAATGATAATAGGAGTTGGAAAACTCCTAACCAAATAATCCTAAACAATGGTAATAATTATAGTATATTGCGTTTATAAGTTGTGTGATAATATTCGGTCACTTTTTCACAATTTAAGTACAAGCTGCCAGATTTTTTTTTTAAAGATTATCTTGGGTTTCTGTTTTATAAAACAAACATGTGGCTGGACATGCACCCTGTCATACCCCTACTGCCTCAAATATGCATACATGTATACACACATACACTTCCAATAACTAAATTATTTAACTCATATTTTGGCAGCAATGTATGTTGGATAACACAAACATAAATAGATAAATAGATAGTCATTTCTAGGCTGTTACAGAAAGAAGTCTATAAAGGAAATTATTAATTTCAAGGTATGAATTGTTTGCTTTCAGATGGAAATTGTGAAAAGTGAAAGAAACTGATGTGAAATCTACCTCTATTTTTATGGCATGTTGAATTTTTATTCAGCAACCAGTATAACATTATAAATAACTTTTCCAATCAAATATTTTTGTTTCTGAATATTTTCTTCCCATAAAATGTTGATTATCAAAAATAGAACAAACCCAACACAGAAAAAGCTAACAAATATATAATTAAAATCTCTTAAAATCTAAAGTATTCTAATTATTTGTTTAGTGGGAAATTACTGATTTAACTTCAGCAATTTCTGATTCCATTCCTTCCCATTAATGGACATTAATAATGTATTCGAAATCATTATTAAGTAACATTAGCAAAATTAGGCATTTGGGGCAAAAATGGTAGATTTAAAGCCAATTGATGAAAGTTTGTCCTCCAAAACCCAACAAACGAATAAAAACAATTAATGAAAATCAGGATCAAATAAACAAATAAAGCCAGAGAAGAAAAAGAAGGAGGAAGAGGAGAAGGAGAAGAAAAAGGAAGAGCAGGAGAATAAAACTCATAGCATTTTATATTTAATTTTTTAAATGATTGAAGCCATGTTGTATTTTTAAAGTGTCAGAATTTAGGCAAGTGTATATTTGGTGAGCAATGTAAACATTTTAATATATTTTATATCTTTAAAACATTGTCAGGATAACAACTGAGATGAAACTCTATCTTTTGGTACTTTAGTGAAAAACATTGTGCTGCAAATCTTTTTTTTTTTTTTGATTTGAGTTGGAGTCTCTGTCGCCCAGACTGGAGTGCAGTGGCCGCTCCCGGCCACCGCAGCCTTGACCTGCCGGGCTACTGTGATCCTTCCGACTCAGCCTTCCCAGTAGCCGGAATTACAGGCGCGCGCCACCACGCCCAATTAATTTTTTTTTTGAATTTATCGTAGAGATGAGGTCTCGCCTGCCCAGGCGGGTCTCGAACCCGCGGACTCAGGCAATCCACTCACCTCAGGCTCCCAAAGGCGCGTGATCACAGGCTGAGCCACCGAGCCCGGCCACCAATCTTTTTAATAATGCAGATTCTGGGTGTTCCAATACCACTTTAATCTTATGAATGTTTCATTGTCTTCGGGAATTTTTTAAATGAAGATTTGGGTTGACACATATTTGATTCAGAAACAATATGGAACAGCTTATTGATGAGAATCCTGAGGAAAAGTATTAACCACTGTACAATTTTAAGAAAAAGGAGAGAGACAAACTGCAGTGTCCTGGCTTGAACTGAGTTTCTGTAAGAACATGTGCAGTGGAATATTCACCGGTGTGATGGGACATGGGAGGCTGAACTGTGAGAAGTGGAAGTTATGACTGGACCTGTGAGAAATTTGTCTTTAAAGAGAGGGAGATACAGAGATAAGGAAAGGGGTTTTTGTTGTTATTTATTTATTTGCTTTGTTTTAAGAAAGGAGAAGTCAAGGAGGTTTAAATACTGAAGACAAAAGTCACAGATTACCAAAGGGGGGATTTGAAATTTATTAAGAAGCAAAGAAAAGAGTGATAGCTATTCTGAAATTGCAAAACCTCAGATTTTGGACGAACGTCATGAAAAACTCAATGATGGATTAAGTACATTCAAGAGATGATTTGAAACTAGAAGTAAAATGCAACCAAGTATTAAATGTTTTATTTTAAAGTCATCTTGTAGGATTTTATTTGCATGAGTTTTTTTTTTTGTTTTTTTTTTTGAGTTGGAGTCTCACTCTGTTGCCCAGACTGGAGGGCAGTGGCCGCTCCCGGCCACCGCAGCCTCGACCTGG
>NW_007054573.1:23769-84237 GCF_000164805.1 Carlito syrichta | reverse complement strand
ACGCCCGGCTGATTTTTGATTTATTGTAGAGATGAGGTCTCGCTGCCCAGGTGGGTCTCGAACCCGCAGGCTCAGGCAATCCACTCACCTCAGCCTCCCAAAGGCGCGGGATTACAGGCTGAGCCACTGAGCCCGGCTGCATGAGTTTTAAGACGCGTTCCATCAGTTGTTTTTCTACTCTGTTATTTATACAACAGAGACTAATTAAACCTGACACTTGGCGTTAGAAAACTCTAGAGGTATAGTAAGAAAATAAATAGAAGAAATGGACAACAATGTTTGTAGCATTTGGGTCAATTTCACTAAATTCCAACAGGAAGGAAATAATGAAAGAACAGGAGGAATGATATTTCTTGTGAGATTATTTTGCTTTAGTTAGCCCAAAAAAGGGTTTGCCTTACAAAATTCATAATTAAAAATGGTTTTAAAAGGGTCATTTAAAATGGACCCTACTACTTAGAAGTGGCAGAAGTCAATGTATTTGACAAAATTCTTGTCATGCACAAATGATTATCGTTAATACCTGTTATTTGAAGATACTTCTGTGCATAGTTACTATAATATTCTGATATGTGTGAATATTTGGGCTACTGTTCATGTGAGGATTGAAATTTCTCAAACTTTTTTCAGAATTTTATGACTTTTCATATTTTTTTGCATTTTGTCTAAATTTTTTGTTGTCTCTATTTTTATTGGCAATAAATTTGCTATTTTGAAGTTATAAAATATCAGTTGTTTGATATATTGTTTATTCAAAGGAAATTAATTTTGCATAACCTTGAAACCTTATAGTCCACTGGTAATTAAAAAGAAAAATGAAGGAAATAACTGGGAAATTATCTCTTTTCAGAAAAAAGTATTTATTATATAAATTTTATTATGTAAATAAAATAGAATATCAGTATAATAAATCATTTACTATGAAAACATTTTCTCTATAATATATAATATTATATTTGTGTTAATATTTGTTCTGCACTTTTCTGGAAAAGTTGTATTGTAATAATTACTTAGATTGCAAAAGAAATATTATCGTTATTTCTTAGTTTACTACTTCCATTTCCTTTTTATGCACTATTTTCCTAATTTTCCCAATGTGGCACCATTGTTGCTTCTATAGAAATGACTCCATTGTCAAAATATAGACAAGTTCTATGTGGGCACGTTGGCACAGTGATTTCTTATTCCACATAGAAATACCTATTAAATAGTTGTTATAAGTTGTTATATGATATATGCATTCAACTTATCTCACAAAACAGATTTATGAGGGAAGGACTATTTCAGAACAATAATATTCCTATTCCTGAAGATTTTCAATAGAAAGAGTGTGCTAACTTTAGTATAGCTCTGCAGGTGACGGAAGGTGCAAAGTCAAGAGCAGTTAGGAGGTGGATGAGAACACATAAGACTTACTTTCCCTTTCTGGACACAAAGTCAGCACTGGAGCTTACATTGAGATTTAGAGTTGATTTCACTTCAGCAATTTGTAATTCCATTTCTTCCCAGTAATGGACATTGATAATGTATTCAAGATCATAAAATAATATTAGTACAATTAGGCATTTGGGACAATAATGGTAGATTTAAACTCAGTTGGCAAAGTTCTCCCTCCAAAACCTAACAAATAAATTAAAACAATTCATGAACATCAGAATAAAATTAAAAAAGTAAGACTAGAAAAGAAAAAGAAGGAGGAAGAAGAGAAGGAGGAAAAGGAAGAGGAGGAGGAGAATTTTCTCCAATAATTTTCCACATAGCTCCTGGTGAGTGTGAAAGGACTTGGAGCTGTGAGACGCTGTGAAGAGCCAGAGGACTTCCTCGTGATGACCATTACAGCCAAACATTCTGGGTTTCTTTCAGACTTTTTTCCATTTGTGCATGGCAGCAATGTTTAGACATGAATAAACTGAATCAGTTTTTCCTCTCCTTCTGGAAAATTAGCTTTGGGAGATCCAACCAGCATTTAACACTCACACACATTTATTGGCATGCAGGAGTAATTGTTTTTTAACTTCTGGGAGATGCATCTTTCTTTTAAATAAAGGCGAAATAAAGATTGAACATTAGCCATTTGAATGGAGTACGCCACAAAACAAAATTCTATTAAGAATTCCTAGATTAGTGATGTATTAAAAACCTCATGTAAATCATTCAAAAACAAAGAAAAAAGGCAAATATCTTTTTCTCCTATAGAGTTTAGCTTAAATACAGAATTAAATGAGAAAACACGTGGTATTTCTTGCCATTTTTTCCACTTTTAGAAATCATGATAACAGTAGAATTGTTAAGGCTAGGTAGAAAATAAATTTTAAAATATTGTTACATTTGAAAGAAAGTAGAGAAAAAAGATTATGGTTAGGGTCTATCATCCATCAATGTTACAAACTTAGACTAAATTTGATAATTTGATTAAAAACATTAAGAAAATGAGGCAGTTTTTCTTTTTGAGAAACTTGCCCAAGGCAGGTACTTTCTGCCATGAATCTTCCATTTTCCTTCTCTTTGCTAATAAATTCTGTCAAAAAAAAAAAAAAGAAAAAAAGAAAAAGAAAAAAATGAGGAAAAAAAAGACTGGTAAAAAAACCAAGTGATGAAAGAATGTTGAATTTTTTCCTTTACCATATTCCTCAGCCAGGCACAATTTTGGATTCCTAAATCACTAGCGCTCTCAGTTTATGCTGCTTTTGTGTGTCTTCTACGACATGTTTTCTCAGACAGTTCCAGGCTCCTGGATTTATTTACCCATGACTTCCTTTGCCCTCTTTTTTTCCAGATTTATTCCTCTGCTAGAGGAGCATGAGTTTGTTGATAGGTTCACTTCTGGATCCTTTATTTTCTCTCATGGTTACCAAGGTTTTTTCTGACCTCTTTTCTTTGTATCCACTTTAATAATCAGGAAAATGTTTAGTCTATAACTGTGTTGATTTTGCTATGAAATTCACTGTGGTCAACACTCCAAATTGAAGGGTGATATATCAAGACATTTGAACCAGTCTCTTCCCAGATAATTATACAATTCTGTTTACGTTTTAATTATCTATTATTTTTAGATAGTCACATAACCAAGAGTGTGTGATTTACTTTGTTTATAATATAGCACATTGGGAAAATATTTTTGAATATATTACTGATTGATTTTTAATAATGGCTGCCATTGGAGTTTAGAAATAATAAATTATCAGCTCATCTCAAACTTGATATCAGGGAAATGAAAATCTTTGGTAAATAAAATTTTATATTAAATAGATAATTATAGCTAGAAGAATTCAAAATTGCAAAAAAAAAAAGAATTTTTAGCCATATATTTAAAAAGATTAAGTTATTTTATCTCAGGGAAACAAAAATGATTCTCAGAATGAGAATATGCAAAAGACTAATTGTTTCTATATTATAATAACGTTAAAATTATAATTAATAAATAATGTCCATTATTTATTAAAAGATGATTCTTAGAATGGGAATATGTAAAAGAAAAATTATGTTTATATTCAAATAATGTTGAAAACATGATTAGTTAATTTCTCAAAAGGGTTGTTATTGGTTTTATGACTGATTCACAACTTTTATTATGTTTCTTATACATTTATTTCTTACACATTTAAGTCTCATTTACTTAGAATGACACATCTAAAATTAAGTCTTTGGGAGTATAAAAATAGTTATTTATAAGTTTCTTATTTGCTCTCAATGATTTGTCTATTAAATATTGTTTAAAAATCATGACTTGTAGAGTCATGGTTTTAATTATCTTTAACTGTTTGAGTTTGTCCTTCAATAAGGAGACATTTAAAGATATTCAACAAAAACGTATTTCATAAAACACCAAGATAAAACCACTGGAAATGACCAAAACTGTTCATTGAACACAAAAGTGAGTTTAGCCCTAATACATTCAATCTCTTCACTTTAGAAAAATAAGTTATCCAATGGTTTTTCTTCATTTAGGTAAAAAGACGATTTTAGATATTTTAGTACTGATTGCTCAGCTCTTGTATTTGGAAGGTTTGTGTTAAAATATTGAATATTCTAAGCAAAATTTAAATGAATAAAAACAACTTTCAAATACTTTATTTGTGCTATAGCTACTTGATTAAAATTGTTTAGAGTTTTGAAATACACATACAAAACACACACCCCAAATCATGTACATGAGTACAAATAAACAAATATATATAAAGCATTTTCATATTACCAAGCTATTTTGAGGGATAAATAAAAAATAATTTCTTCTTTGAGAAAAATGATATAAAAATTTTCTTTAAAATAAATAATATTGTAGTGATTTAAAAAAATGTGTCCACAAATTTTTTGTCATTTCATTCAAAATATAGAACCTAATTATTTTCCCCTAGGTGTAGGCCCAATTTATTCAGTCACTTCTATCAAATAGAATAAGACAGAATGACAGTGCATGATCCTAAGATTAGGACATGAAAGATTTTGTGGATGCCTTTCACCCCAGGATCACTTGCTCTCAGGGACTCTGTCATAAGGACGTTTCATATCATGAGAAAACCCATGCATCCCTATCTAGAATCTCATATGGCAAGAAACTGAGGTTTCCGGCAACAGTCATGCAAGTAAATCACCACAGAAGTGCATTCTGCAGTCCCAGTTAAGCCTTCAAATAATGAAAATCTCTGATGACATCTTGATTTATTTATTTTTTCAGATGAGAAAATATAGTTTATTTAAAGAGTCAATTAGTGAGAGAGAGAAAGAGAAAGAGATGATTCACCTCCCCAAGGTAGGGTAGGGGACCAAAGCCAGGATACATGGCAATGGTCATAGCTCAAAGAGCACGTGGACACACCTTAGTCTAGTAAGGCAGTGGCCAACATCTTGATTTCAACCTCATTCAAAATTTTAAATCTAAGTTGTGAGCTAAGGACATCCTGAACTCCTGCTTTACAGAAAATGAGAGATAATATTATTATTGGTGTTTTAAGCCATTGGATTTGAGATAATTTGTTAGGCAGTAGTAGATATTAATAAAAATAGTAATTTAAGGCTAATCATGCTCAGTGTTAGAAGAGAGTATAAGTGAAAATGTGTTGGAAGGAAGCAATTATTTTTAGTTCAGAAGGCCAGAGGGAAGGAAAAACAAACAAACAAACAAACAAACAAACAGCTCTCTTGGAGAAGATCATGAGTTTAAAGTGAGTTAAAAATGACTGGTATTTGGATATTACAGACCTAAGAAAATATATTCCCAATATTGAGAACAGCATGAGAAAAGACCTCTGTAAAGAAAAATATACATATTTGAAATAAATAGCACTCCAGTTTGGATAAATAGAATGCATATGAAAGGAATAACAAAGACAAAGATTGAGATGGTGTATAGAAAACAGATTATGTGAGAGCTTGAGATCTAGATTAAGAGGATTCTATTTTCTAGGCAACCTGAAGTCACTGATTAATTTTTTCTCAGGAGTAGCTAGAATAAATAAATTGTATACTAGTGTCATGATTCAGTTTATGAATTTTGAAGCAGTATGAAAGAAGAGTTTGGATCATAAATCAAGAGTTTATTTAAGATTCTGGAAGCAAGTTGGTTGATAAGCAAATAGAGCATGTTTAGGAATGTCACCGAGTGGAAGGATGCAGTACAACTTGCAGGTCTTGAATTTTTAGAATTTAGCATACATTTGTTATTAAGGTCAATTGGTAATAGCACAGCAATAAGGGTGGTAAAAAATCATTGAAAGAGAGGAGGAAAGAATCACACACACAGAGAGAGTCCATGTGCTTGAGAGACAGAAACAGAGAAGAGAAGACAAAAGATAGAAAAAGAGATAGAGATAGAAAAAGAGAGAGAGAGAGAGAGAGAGAGAGAGAAAGCTAGAGCTAGAGCTAGAGCTGGAGACAGATAGAGATAGAGAGATAGAGATGGAGAAGGGGTGGGTAGAATAGTAAGGAAGCAGCTAGCAGTGAAATCATAGGGCCTGGTATACACAAAAAGAGGTAAACTTAGGAAAGATGGTCAATGGAGGAATTAGGAAACATTTATTTGTGGGAATGTGAAGAAGTTCTAGTGGAGGAGAGTACGTGATTTTATGTAGGACAGTGACCTGGCATGAAAAGAAAAAAAAGTATAAAAGAGAAAATTTTAAAATTACATCCATAAGGAAAAATCCTAATGACTTAAACTTAGAATTTGTCTCTTTTCCTCTCTTAAGCACTAAGCTAACTGAAAATCTTACAGTAATATTTACATTAATCTTTCTTCTAGTGGAGTCAATTTGCAATATAATAATAACAAATGTTTTGGTAGTTATTTTGCCATTTAGATATATACATACTGTGTTAAGTATTCCACTTATGCAGTTAGTCTACTTGACAACTACAAATTGTAATTCTCGCCTGTAAATTTAATTTAATAAGAGAAAAGAAACAAATTGTGCTTGTCATTGTAGCAGAAAGACTATGCCACATTCTGATAATGTGGATTTCTTTAGCAGAGAAATCAATGAAATTGCATATAAGATAGATAAAACTTTCTAAGTCATCCTCTGTTCTGGGCCTAATAACAAATAACTTTTATCTATTGTCTCAAGCTCAATTATTGATTGATTGATTGATTGATTGATTGATTGATTGATTTGAGTTGGAGTCTCACTCTGTCGCTCAGACTGGAGTGCAGTGGCCGTTGAAGGCCACTGCAGCCTCGCCTGCTGGGCTCCGGCCATCCTTCCGCTTCAGCCTTCCAAGTGGCCGGAATTACAGGCATGTATCATGCCCGGCTAATTTTTTGATTTATTGTAGAGATGAGGTCTCGTCAAGTTGCCCAGGCGGGTCTCGAACCCATGGGCTCAGGCAATCCACTCACCTCAGCCTCCCAATGGCATGGGATTACAGGCTGAGCCACCGAGCCTGGCAAGCTCAATTATTTTAAGACGATCATCTTGAAATTTAAGCCAAATAGTTTTAATTTAAAACAGAAAATAAGGACAAAATAAAGTAGCTGAACTTTCTTTTTACTCATCTTGATTCAAAAATATGATATTTTAGACCATGAAAATTGGATTCTATAGTCAACATTAATGGGCTATTTTGAATGTAAAATTTATGGATATGACCTTATACATGAGAATATGAGGCAGCATAATTGTGTTGCAAACTTGGACACTTGATCTGGTCATTCTAGCTCTGTGTCTCTCAAATACTATATGACCTTGGAGCGGTTTCTTAACTTTTCATTATTTCAGTTTTTTCATTTGTTAACATTGTCATAAATAACATTGTAATAAATAAAAGTCCAACTTTAATAGCTCACCCTGATACTTTGAATGCAACATGCCTATCATAGTGTCTGACACATAGTAATAAGCATTCAATAAATTTTAGCAGCTTTTTGTCCTAAAATGAGAAGTGGAGGTTATTTTAATGACCTTTTAAAATCAAAATGGATCCAAGACAAACCTTGGATGAATGCCTCTGCTTCATAACCTAGGGTGAAGTTTGTTTTCTACTGATGATAGTTATATGATGCTGTATTCTGTTTCCCATTCGTTGCCTAACAAGAGAAAACTTGTTTAGGCAAATAACTGCATTCTTCTCCAGTTCTCTCTCTCCAAAACTAAACTCATCCAAATGTCTTCATTTTGCTTTTGCAAAAAATAAAGTTAGCTTTAGCTCTTTCATCTTTCCATCCCATCGTTTCATCTAGACCTACATCATTTTAAAATGAAATCACTTCAAGAGAGAGTACCCCACTAAATCTGACACTTGATCTACTGAAATCCGGGTTCTCTCTGTTGTATTCCTTAAATTCTACTTACCTAATACATGCTTTGACAAAAAACTCTTATTAGTCCCTATTTTATATTGCAAAAGTCCCGTTTTAAAGTTATTTTATAATGTGGCCTCTACCAACTGAATAAATATGCTTCTTCAACATTGATTTTCCCTTGTATTTAATATTTTTATATACTATCAAGCACAGTCTCTAAGAAAAACACACATACACACATGCACGCACACAAACACACACATATAAAACATAGATGTAAATACTTTGTTCATCTTGTCTTCCTCATGTTATATTTAATAGTCTGACTTCACGCCCCTTTCATGATTCAGAAAAGTCCTGTCCTAATCTAAGGTTTTTCTGACTCTTCCAGACCATTTTAATCCACACATCTTCTGCAGCAGTAAGGATCATAACTACATACTGCTGTGATACGGTCTTATGTTGCTCGTTTTTATTTCTCTTTTATCTCTCCAAACATATGGTAATTTTCTTTAGATCATTTCTTTTCTCTAGGTACCTCAGTAGCTATCAACAATTTTATTTCAGATTAATTGCATAAGATAATCACTAATTTTTTATGACACTGGAGTTATATATGAAATTAATGTTATTGTATGTATAGTCTGCTATACGTTCGACTACTTTGCACATAGAAACTAAGCATATAGTAGAAGCACATAATTACTATTTATTTGCATGCAGAAGTAAAGAAGGAGACAACAAATTAGCTCAGAAAGGCATTTTGGTAATATAATTATTCGATATGGCTGAGAAAAAGCAGGTTTTATGGACAATGGCTCTAAAGTCTGGGTTGTATGACAATTGGATTACAGAGAACTACAGGGGAAAAAATGGAATCAAATATATGGCCAGGATAAAGCATTTTGATAAATGGAATCTAGGATTTGTAGGTTTTAGTGTAGGTGTAAGCAGCAGAGACATCCAAAGACCATTGTTGGCTGATGGAGCAGTATGTAAGTGGACTGGGAGGGGCCAGCCCTCTGTGGGAGTCACAGTTTTTACAACTCCCAACTACATTTTGAGTAAGGAAAGTAGTTTGTTCCACTGATATTTCAGGCCTGTAGCCAAGGTGGCATTCTTATGCAGATTGAGGTCTGAAATCGTGCAGTGAACCAGAGAGCAGGACAGGAAGAGTGAGCTGGCTTCCTTTCAGAGCAACCCACTCCAATTCAGCTACTGGGAGACATTAACTCTGGACTCTGCTCATTTCTTTTGGTGAAGAAATATTGCTTAAAAGAACCCAGTGCTGTAAACACACACACACACACACACACATACACATACACACACACACACACACACACGCATGCACACACGTCTGTGTGCACACAAGGGACTATTTTCGTTTATGGCAAAATAAAAAAAAATCTTTGGGATTATTTGTAATTTTAAAGTTAAAATAGTTGGTAAGCAAAATGAGTAAAAATTCAGAAAAGTTTATTTGGTAAGCTTTTTTTTTTTCAATTTGTGCAGTTGTTAGCTACGTAAGAATTAGTTTTTAAAATCACATATAAGAAGGGCTCTTGTTTCTGAACATAATCAGATTTCAAAGTGTGGTGATAAATTTGCTCTTAGAAAAACCACATTAAAGAAAGATTAATATAGTGGGTTGTATTTATAATTTAAAATATGTATAAAAAGTGTGATCAGCTGGGTTCGGTGCCTCAGCCTGTAATCCCGTGCCTTTGGGAGACTGAGGTGAGTGGATTGCCTGAGCCCGCGGGTTCGAGACCCGCCTGGGCAGCGAGACCTCATCGCTACAGTAAAAATCAAAAAATCAGCCGGGAGTGGTAGCACATGCCTGTAATCCCGGCTACTCAGAAGTCTGAGGCGGAAGGATTACCAGAGCCCAGCAGGCAAGGCTGCGGTGGCTGGGAGCGGTCACTGCACTCCAGTCTGGGTGACGGAGTGAGACTCCAACTAAAAAAAAAAAAAAAAAAAAGTGTGATCATTATTTTAAGATGTGTTCATATATATGTCAAAATAAAGAAAAATTTACAAATGTTACCTCTAAATGGTATTCTGTTTTTAAAATTTATCTATAATTTTATTTTTTAATAAAAATATATTACTTTATAATAATAGAAAATTTCTATTTTTTAGAAGTGCATGACAGAGGAAAGAAGATAGGATGATTTCACATCTATCACAAAAATGTGGACAAATCATGGAGTGTAGATAAGCCCAACATGCCAGGCAAATAGTATGGGTACAAGGTCATAATTTTACAATAATTGTTATATGTTTATATATTTGAAAGTCTTTTATGATGAGATATAACTTAGCCTTTTGCTTTGCCAACTTCTTCTGTTAAGATTTTTCGAGTTTTTCTTCTTATGAGAAGGAATAGGCCAAGATTCACCTGGATGGGTTTTGTTGGTGCATACTAATGTCAATATTAAATCTTATTTGAGCCCCATGGATGGATGATTCTATTTATCCACAAGTACCACTTCAGAGTGATTTGGATGCTAAATGAATGGTTCATTTTTCCTTGCTAAAGTTTCATGAATTAGTGAATGCCCCATTAGCTCCCTGGAACATTATTACTCATTTTTCCTAGAATCAAAACTGAAATAGTCCAGTTTCTTTTCATTTACTGTGTGATATTCATTCAATTATGACTGTTATGTTGTCTACTGTAATTGTTGGAAAACACTCCACATTTTCCTTTAACAATACTATCATTGTGCATCTTTTCAAGTCCTTGTATTTGCTCCCCATTTTTTTTGCATTTATCATTCTTGGTTTTTCAATAAATTATAATATGGACTGGCATGAAGATTAAGCTACTTAAGCCTCATGAAATGAGATGTTATTTTAAAAATTGCAGTCTTTGATTACTTGCATAATTGTTATATTTGACACACAGAAACAGCAATACATGTAACGATTTTACAAATAATTTTGGCAATGGATAAAAGTCTTAGAAAATATTATTTATGAGCCGGGCTCAGTGGCTCAGCCTGTAATCCCACACTTTGTGGATTGCCTGAGTCCATGGGTTGGAGACCCGCCTGGGCAACTTGGCAAGACCTCATCTCTACAATAAAAATCAAAAAATTAGCCGGGCATAGTAGTGCGCGCCTGTAGTTCCAGCTACTCGGAAGGCTGAGGCGAAAGGATCACTGGAGTCCAGCAGGTTGAGGCTGCGGTGGCCGGGAGCGGCCACTGCAATCCAGTCTGGGCGACAGAGTGAGACTTCAACTCAAAAAAAAAAAAAAAAGTATTATTTATGGATAGATAAATAGTACTACTACTTTAGTTAGACTATATGTTTGATATCAGCTAAATAAAATTGAAGTGAGAGAATTTAAAATTCTCTATTAAGTACATTCTTGTAAAATGTAAATTACATCAAACTTTGAGTAAGAGATTAATGCTATGTCCCATATGTTTTTTCTTAAAAATGTTACTTTCTGAAATTTTATTTGATTTGTATTTAATTATAAACCTCTGATGTAATATTTATGAGAAACACTATTTATGAAGTATTTACAGTTGAGAAATTTAAAGCTCTCAAGGGAAAAAACGTTCTGAGGAAAGCTTAGTTCACCATTGACACTGAATGCTTTTTTTCTAATTTATATTTGTTGCAATGTAAGTGTGAAGATTGAATACTGAATGCAATGTGAAAATGTTTAAAGTAATAACTGGGTTTCTATCACATAAATACTAGTATTTATTTTTACTCACCATGGACTTTTAGTATCTATTTCAAGTAGAATATTTTTGTTTACAAATAAAAAAACTCCAATGGTTTAATCAATAAGGATTTATGATATTTAACAGAAAGTCTAGAGGCAGACTGACTCTATGGTTGTTAATTCTGAAGCTCAATGTTATCATGAAAGATTCAGGTTCTTTTCATTTCTTCCTCTGGCATCTTTTCTTTACTTGGACTTTCAATTCACTCTCACAGGATGGGTTCTGCAGTTCTAGGGATTCATGTAGATAGTACCCTATTCCCATTCATGTAGATATTATCCAATCCCATGAAGTGGTTTCATCTTGCTGTGTGTCTCTTTATGAAGGAAAAAAAAGTATTTTTTATAATTACCAATAAAATTTTGCATTATATCTAATCTGCAGCCACTTAAAAAAAATAATTATTATTGATTCTTTAAAAACAATTTTTTTTAAAGATATGGAGTACAATTCAGGATTAGGTATACAACTGGACATAGTCCAGGTAAAGTTTGGGCCACCCATTGGTCCCTATTTTGCCTGGTTTGAGGTCAGGTACCTTTACTGATGTTGTGTCCCCACCTCCAGCCCACAGTAATCTGCTACTACCAATCCCTTTCTTATACGTATCAGCTCTTTCTTGTATGTTCTGCAGAATTCTGCTGGAAAGCCATCCAGGGATTCTTTTTTTTTTTTGTAGATAGTTTTCTTATGACAGAGTCTATTTCCTGGGTTGTTATTGTTTTGTTTAGTGTCTCAATGTCTTGTTGTTTCAACCTTAGAAATGTTAGAAATGTTAGAAAGAAAGTTCTCCATTTCATTTAAGTTTTCAAGTTTGTTTACATACAGGTGTGCATAGTAATCTCTGATAATCTTTTGTATTTCTTTGGAGTCAGTTGTGTGAATTTTGCATTTCTGATAGTGTTTATTTGGGTTTTTTCTCTCGTCTTCTTGGTCTTTCTGGCTAGAGGTCCATTAATCTTGTCTATTCTTTCAAAAAACCAACTTTTGGTTTTGTTGATATTTTCTATAATATTTTGATCTTCTATGTCCCATATTTGGGCTTTTACTTTGGTGATCTGGATTCTTCTGCTAAGTTCAAGTTTTGGTGGTTTTGTCTTTCCAGCTCCCTTAGGTGATAGGTGATTTATTAGGCTGTTGACTTGTGATGCATTCGTTTTCTTGACGTGTATTTGTAAAGGTATAAATTCTCCCTCTTAGAACTGATCTCATGGCATTCCAGAGGTTTTGGTAAGATGTTTCTTCACTTTCATTCATTTCCAAGTATATTTTAATTTCTGTTTTGATTTCTGTGTTGACTCAGTAGTCATTCAGCATCATGCTGTTTAGTGTCCATGTCTTTGTGGGTTTTGGGGGGGATTTTGTTGGTGTTGATATTTATTTTTTTCCACTGTGGTCATGCATGAAAGCATTTTGATCTTATGAAACTTGTTTATGCTTGATTTATGACTAAGGATGTGATCAATCTTGGAGTATGTTCCATGAGATGATAAGTAGAATGTATATTCTGTGGTTGTTGGGTGGAGGGTTCTGTAGGTATCTACGAAGTCCGTTTGATGAAGTGTCAAGTTGAGGTTTTAAATCTGTTAATTTTTTGCCTCAATGATCTATCTACAGTTGTTAGTGGGGTATTTAGGTCCCCAGCTATAATAGTGTTGAAGTCAATACCATTTTTTAGTTTAGTTAATAGTTGCTTTATGAATACTGGTGCTCCTGTGTTGGGTGTACATGTGTCTAGGATGGATAATTCTTGTTGATGGATTGAAACTTTTATCATTATGTAGTGCTCGTCCACAAATTTTTAAATTTTTGATAGCTTAAAAGTTGTTTTGTTCGATGTTAAGATTGAGACTTCTGTCTTCTTTTGTGATCTATTCACTTGGAAATTTGTTTTCCATCCTCTAACTCTGAGTCTGTGTGCATCCCTTATGGTGAAATGAATTTCCTGGCTGCAGCAAATTATTGGGTCATTGTTTTTTATCCAGTTTGCCATTCCGTGTCTTTTCAGTGGTGGATTTAGTCCATTCACTTTTAGGCTGATTATTGAAATGTGATGGTTTATTACAATCATGAGGTTCTTATAAAGATTTTTCTTTGTTTTCTTTTAACTTTTGGGTTGATATATGTTTGTGTTTTCAACTTTGCAGTCACAGTGTATTCTCTATTGATTCTGTGTGCTCTTGTTCTCTTGGAAAGTGCATAGTCATTCTTTTTTATTTCTTTCATCTGTACTTAATACCTTTCTCAGTGTCTCCTGTAGAGCTTGTTAGGAAGCTGCATAATCTCTTGGGGATTGAATGTCTGGGAAAGATTTTAATTTTCCATCATTGATGAAACTGAGCTTGACTGGGTAGGAAATTCTTGGTTGAAATTGTTTACCTTTGAGGACTTTGAATATTGGACTCCAGTCCTTTCTAGTTTATAGTGTTTCTGCCAATAGGTCAGCTGCTATTTTGATTGGTTTTCCCAGTGGGTAGTTTGAACGTTCTCTCTTACTGCCTTTAGGATTTTTTTTCTTTTGTACCTACTTTGTAGAGGCAAATTACTATGTGTCTAGGGGTTGATATTCTCATTTGATGTCTTGCAGGGGTTCTCTGTATCTCTTGAGTTTGGACGGTCACACCTCTGATGAGACGGGGAAAGTTTTTTTGGGTAACCTCTTTGAATACTTGCTTCAAAGTGTTCTCCATTTCCCTTTCTTCTTCTAGGATATCAATCTGGTGTAAGTTCAGCCTCTTGATATGATCACACATCTCTTGGGGCTTTGTTCTTTCCTTTTGAGTTTTCTTTCTATTTTATTCAAAGATTAGGTTAATTCCTGGTTTAGTCTTCAAGTTCTGAGATTTCTTCTTCTGCTTGATTAATTCTGCTTTCCATGCCTGTCATCTTGTTGTTTATTTCCTGGATGAAATGCCAAAAATCTCTGTTACAACTTCTTTTAGTGTTATGTCTTGTCTTTCTTGAGACTTATTCACTTTTCCCTTCCATTCCCTAAACCCTGTTGTATTCTGGGCCTAGTTGTTGATGACTTATATTGTTTGGGCTCTGAGTTCTGAGTTTTGAGGCATTTTCTCTTTGTTACACTGGAAATTACCTGTGTTCTTCTGTTGATTTTTCCTCATTTGTGACAGAGCCCTTTCTTTTCTCTTTAGTTCTGTTACTCAGTGGCAATGGGAGAGTCTTTCACTTCTGATGTTTGCTCAGCCCTCTATTCTTCCCTGATTGGGGGTCTGAATTTGTTCTATTTTGAAACAAAGGTGTGGGTGGGAAGCTTTGCTGTCTCTTGTAGTCTTGAGAGTCAAATAAGTGGAGGATGGAGAGCTAGAATTCAGAAACAACTTGTAATTCACAATGATTGTGGTATGGGTTCCCTGAGACTCACTCTCCACCACCACTCTATATAATGATGCAATGGGTACATGTGTGTACCTCCTGACTCCAAGATACAGCAGCAGCAAGGAGGAGAATAGAGAAAAGTAGAATGAATTAAGATGGACAAAAATTTAAAAAAAGCAAAAACCAAAGCAAAAATCAATTAAGCATGTGCATACATGTGTACACACACACACACACACACACACACACGTGCACAAACCAAAACAAACTGGAAGAAAAAACAAAGCAAAATAAACAAATTAACCCCCCCAAACAAGGAAAACTGAATATAGACACACACGTGTCCAACACAAAATGAAAAAAGAAGTAAAAAAGAGAAGATAAAACAAAAAGGAACTCTAATCAAACCCTCACACATACATTCACACACACGTTAAACTAAAAAAGGAGAAGACCAAACAAACAAAAAAATTTAAAATACGATCATTCAATTATTCACATACATACATTAATAGAAAACAAAAACTGAAAAAACAAAGAAAAGAAAAAAAAAAGAAGAAAGCAAAAGGTGGGTGGAATGCAGATTGAACCCTCACATAAAAATTCATGGGAAAAGGAAAAAAAGAAAAAAATAAAACAAACAAAAAACTTGCCCTTTTGTGGAAGTTTCTGCAATTTTGCCTCTCAACTGCTCACAGGTAAGCCCCTCTGCTGTCTCCTGCAGAGCTGAAGCCTTATCCACAATCTCCCCAGTATCCAGCCAGGGAAGGAAGAGGAGATGGTGGGATGTGGTGATGGACCTTCGGTCCTCCCTTTCCACTCTCATATGGTCAAGGGGATCCCCTCCAGTGGGGAGGTACCGGGTTGTCTCTTCCCCATGTACTGGTGGGGGGGTATCCTAGCTGGGCTTATCCTAGAGTGGAGTCCTCCTATTGCAGCTGATGTCCATGCTCCGCCTGGGTTCAACCCTCTCAGTCATGTCCCAGCTGTGTGGGTCTGACATACAGAGTATTACTGGGGAAGAGGGGGTTAAGTTAGCCCCAGACTTACTGCTGAACTCTTTGGGGGTCTTCCTCATCCTTTTCTGGTCACAAACTTTGTCCCATGGCTGAATCAGGGTAGGGGTGGGACGCCTGAGACTCAGCACTCATTCTGTCAGTCCAGAGTTTGTGCTTTTGGGATACTCCTTCTGGGTGGGTCACTATCAATCCTTGAGTAGTTAATCCACTGGTCACAGAGATAGGGTCTGACACTCTGTGGTGAGCAAGCTGGAGCACTTTTCTGCCCAATTTTCTAGATGGTGGTAGGATGCCTCTTTTGTCTTCTCCAGTGGGTCTCTGCCTCTGGAATCCTCACTGTGCTTCCTCCTCAGTCCTTGCTGCGAGTGTCTGGCCAAGCACTCAGGCAGCTTCTTCCCAGGAAGGACTTAGTTGAACTTCTGTAGCCTAGGAAGTGCTAGGATCCAAGCAGAGCAGCTGTAGCACCAGTCACTTCACCAGTAGAGCCCTGACTACTTGCTCCTGAGTCCCCACTCAGTCAGTCACTCACATGCCCACTTACTCACAGACACATTTGCAAAATTTTCCATGCACTCACTCGCACTGGGACTTGCATAATCTTTCTTGCTCCCCTGTCATCTTCCTCCCTTCTATAGCCACTTCTAAACCACCTGCTTATAAAGAAAATTAGGTTTACACCTAATTTACACCTAAATTTGAGAATGAAATGATTACCATGAAAAATATTACAGCTTTTTTACTAAGGAAAACAAGCAAATGAATGTTCGGTAGACAGCCAACAGTATCTCTTGCATCTTCAGACTTTCAATAAAATTACTGTAAATTAGTTTTTCTCATGATGTGCATGTTAAGTTATTTTTTGTTTCATTCTGTATTTGGTCCAATTACTCTTGAATTTTGTTATCTGTTGGGTGTTATTTTTATACTCCATTGAGATTTTTGTTTAGTTTTTTCCTTAAGCACTTTATCTTCTAATGTTTTCGGTTAATGTAATGTTTAATAACTTGGAATCTAAGTCAGACTGCCTGGGCTCACCACTTATAAACAGACAGACTTTTGGCAAGTGACTTAGTAACCCCTGTTTATTGTCACCATTCATGAAATTTAAACAAGAGACAAAACTTAAGGATGCTGCCTTAGTCTGTTTTGGCTGCTATGACAAAATACTATGAGGCTTAAGCAACAAATTCTTATTTCTCACTTGTTTCTCACAGTCCTAAAGGCTATGGAGTCCAAGATCAAGTCACTGGTAGACTCAGTGCCTAGCTCATAGACAGCTATCTTTTTGCTGTGTCCCCATGTGGCGGAAGATATAAGGGGCCTTCCAGAATCTCCTTAATAAGAGAAATAACCCCATTGATAAGAGTTTTACCAAAGGCTTCATCTTCTAACACCATCACATTTGGAATTAGAATTTCAACATCTAAATTTTGAGGAGACAAAGACATTCAGTCTGCAATATTTTACCCTTGACTCCCCAATATGCAAGTTTTTCATGCAATGTATATGTATTATCTCCCAGCGGTCTCAAAAGTCTAAACTCATTCTAATATCAATGAAAAAGTCTAAAGCCCCAAATATTATCGAATATTTAGGTATAAGTGAGATTGAATGCATGATTTATTATGAGGCAAATTCTCCCCCACCTGTGAAGCAGTAAACCTACACATGTTATATGCTTCTGAAATACAATGGTGGAATAGGCCTCAGATAGATATTCACTTTTTGAAAGAGATAAATAGGAATAACAAAAGAGTGATAGATTCCAGGTGACTCCAGAGCCTAATGAAACAAAATTAAACCTTAAGTCTTGAAAATATATGCTCTGCTTTCCAGGCCAAATAGGCCCGAGGGTGGCAAATTTATTCCCACTGTTCAGCCGAACAGCCCATCTGTGGCTCTCTGCCTGGGTCCCATGGATCTTCCAGCCTGGAGTTCCAATACTCTTCAAATTAAATAAGATAGTCTATGTAAGCTGCGTGGCATAGTACCTGCCACATAAGTGCTTAAATAATAGTTATTATCATTTACATAGTTAGTATTTTAGTTAAATTAGTATGTAGACACTCCCAGATCATAAATATAGGATCCAAACTTGTTTCTTCTGTGCCATTTGCTGTGACTTTCTCTCTTAGAGGCCACATATTATTTTTTCTTCCTAATTATTCTTGATAGGTTGTTTATAATTTATTTAATTCACATGTTTTATTACAGAATTCAAGTTTTTCAAATTCAGGCACTAATAAAAAAATTCTATGATATACTCCAACTTCACAGGAAGGGACTGCTGATAGACCATTACACACGCATAAGGGTTATTATTTTAACTATTTTGCTTTATTATATCCTTCTTTTAAATTCTTATTAAAATACTATTTGAAACAAAGAAAAATTTTAGCAGTAGTAACTAACCAATTATTTCCCAACCCAGGATCTGAGTAAATGTTTCTCTGTTAAACTACTTTGAAAAAATAGATTCTTGAGTTTTCAAAGATAAACCTGTTCTCTGCTATCCTTTTAGATAGACTCCTATTCTCCCACCCAAGGAGTTGCAATGAGGAGAGAACTTTCTCTTATTCTGTAGTGTAATCTTCCTTTTGGGCAAAAGTCTGTCTTTATGAGATGACAGAAATGCTAAGAGAACATACTCCAGAAAAGTTTTCAAGGATACTGGTGCTGTACTCAATAGGGGATATATTAATTCTTGTCATCTGGGTCCTCTTAGGACCCAAGAACCAGGAGTTACTGGAAAGTTTGTAATAATAGATTTGCTCCAAAATCCCCATCTCCATGAGTCTTCTGATTTTTTTGTCACTTGTTGAGTCCATGTTTCAAATAGCAGCTCACCACATCATTATCACCACTTCAGCTAGCACATTTAATCTTAAATCTTGGGGGAGTACACGCTTATTGATGAATTTTGTATGTGCCAATCTTAATTTTTGTTTTTCTTGGTTTAACACTAAGAATCTGCTCCCAAATATGTTCCCAAGAATATTTCTTGCCAAGATTCTATAATTCTCTGATATGTACTCTTCTCTTTCCAGAATTTGCACTTCTCTGTTATAATTTATTGGATCCAGCCCTGGTTATAAATCTGAAAAGTATAAGAAGTCCGGAAGGGATACAATATTACCAGTGAGACAACTTCCACAGATAAAGCCATAGGAAGGTTTTTATGAAAATGAATCTTTGTTCCCATGGGGTCAGGTAATCCTTCATTCAACAAGAGAGGCTTGGGGAAAACTGACATTTCTTTGTCTCCTTTTATATACCAAAATACGGCCATCCTAAGTATGAAGATGCCATTCCTTCCCAACTAGCCCATGCTTAACTCAGCATGGGAGGCAACAGGCAATGCAGTGTTGTGCGTTTAAGTGGTGCTGCTTTTCTGAAATCTATTACAATCAGGTTTCAGAACTGATCTTCAGGTATACATGCCCTGTTGCTAAAGAAAAAACAAAAGTATTTTAAACCTTCCACATTCCTTTCTGATTCTTTAGTCATTTCCAAGATTGGGAATTTAATGCCTGAAGTTATCTTTTTTCTCTTTGTAGATCTCTGAGAAATCTCAAATTGTCATTTGATGCTACAACAGTTAAAATCACTATTATTGTCTTGGCCTCCACAGTCAGTCCATCGCATGATGAATAGATCATCTAAAAAGAAGAAAGTGAGAGAGAGATCGCACGTTTTGATACCGCATGCTGAAAATTGCAAGTGTTCTTTTTCTAACCACTTTTCAAATAATTGAGTGACTCACTTTTGAAGATCTGCCTCCTGGGGCTGGTCCTGATACCAATGACTGTATCAGTTGTGATCCAGCGGAAAGTAGATGGCACACAAAAGCACTTAACTAAGGGGAGTTTGAAGAAAATATTATTTGCAGATGTGTTTGCTGAGTATAGGAATGGTAAAATGCTCAGAGTTAGCAACAAGAAGTCATTACCAATCTGTCTCAACAGTGCAAGAGCAGAGGACAGTACTGCCAGAGCATAAAAAGACCTTGAGCCTAGAAGAAAAGTCATTTAAGAGGAGGTGTAACCATAGAATATTGGCAATGCAATGGGAAAAATAACTACCCTGATTTCTTTCTCCACAGTTACTTCTACTTTCTGCTGAAGTCTATATTAGTAAAATTCAAGGCAAATATTTAAATACTAGTAAGGTGTAGTGTGGCAGTCTACAAAATTCAAATTTTTAGGAGTGTGAACAAGACAGAAAAGGACAGAGAGTGAACTTGGGGAAAGGGATGCAGATGGACATCATAAAGAAAATGATGCTCTACCTAATTAGTAATGAAGGTAATGTGAATTAAAAGAGACAACACAAAGAGATATTACTAGATACCCACCAGAACCTCAATGTAAAAATGTCTGTTAATATAAAGTGTTGAGGATGTTGTGAAGCAGTTAAGAACTACAGTGAAAGAGTAAACAGTTATAAGTACTTTGGAAAAGAATTTTCAATTTTCCATTATCCTTGAAAATACATATACGCTATGATGCATCAATCTATCTTTTTGGTATATATTCAGCTAAATTGCATTCATACATTTCCCAAAAGATATGTATAAAAATGTTTATAGCAGAATTATTTTTAATAAGCAAAAATATATACAGTTCAAATATACATAAAGTGTAGAATGAATACTTAAATTTTGGTGTATTTAATTAATATACTATCAGAGATCCATGAAAGTTAATGAAATGAACTTACATAAAACAGAACTAAGTGTTACAAATGTAATGATGAGTGAACAAAACTGACATGAAAGAGCAGTCAGTGTATGATTTTGTTACATTAAAATTTTTTAAGAACAGACACAACTGACTTGTAGTGTTTAGAAATTCAGACTTACCTAGCAAATGTAATAATGGAAAGCAAGGGAGTGATTATCCTAACAGTTAAGGAAATGACTACAGTTTGGAGGAGATGGGAATATATAGTAATCAGGATGTTACATGCAGGGGCTTTTGAGGTTCTGTCAATGTCCTGTTTCTTAACTATGACAAAAATATTGAACATGGCATTTTACATCGTGTCCTTCCTTGTAAAATTATTTTTCACACCTTAAAATTGATATTTTTAAAGCACAATCCTTCTTAAGAAAGCAAACTAGAAATGAATCAGAAAGAGGAAACATGAAAACAGAACTCATTAAAAAAAAGAGAAAATTTTAAGTATTTTTTGTGTGTGTGATAATGTGTCCCAAACTATGTTGCCGCTGGCACAAGCTTATTACTGACTGCAAAATTCCCACTTTTGAGATTCACAATTCGTGTTACCATTATAAATCCCTGAGATATCAAATAATAAAAATACTTTCTTTACTTTAGTACACTATTTCCCAAAATTATTTGGACTGGTACCAAAGATGCAATAACTATTTATATAATAGTGTTCAATGAGAAACCAATTTAGGAAATCACTGTAGAATAAATTTACATTTATCACTTTTCCTCCTTTGCAGGTAGCATTCTCAAAAGTGTGGATAGCCGGGCTCGGTGGCTCAGCCTGTAATCCCGCGCCTTTGGAAGACTGAGGTGAGTGGATTGCCTGAACCCGCAGGTTCGAGACCCACCTGGGCAGCGAGACCTCATCTCTACAATAAATCAAAAAATCAGCCGAGTGTGGTAGCGCATGCCTGTAATTCCAGTTCCTTGGAAGTCTGAGGTGGAAGGATCACCGGAGCCCAGCAGGTAGAGGCTGCGGTGGCCGGGAACAGCCACTGCACTCCAGTCTGGGCGACAGAGAGAGACTCCAACTCAAAAAAAAAAAAAAAAAAAGGGGGGTTAAAGTTGAATTTTTGAAATTAAGCAACAGACAAATTTTACAAGAAGAGATCGTTTTAAAGAAAATTAAGGTATCATAAAATAGGAAATATCAACGTGATGAAACTTAATTTGAAATAAATAAATTAGAAATAAGTTATCTGTTTCATGTCACTTACTCATTATTCAAATGTTACAAACTGAAAGATCTGATCAACACTCAAAAAAGACACAGTATTGTCCACCTTCTAAATGCTAAAGTAATTTTTTCTTTGCAAAGTATAGCCAGGAGCCATCTGATGAAGGCACTGCAGGCTTTTCCAGAAATTCTGAAATTCTAGAAAAGTCTATGGTGCCTAGAAGGCAAATGGAGCTTATGCTGATCAAATCCCACAAACATGGACTATCATAAAGGATAAATTAGATTGTGTAAGTAGTCATTTTAGGAAGAAATATCAGAAGTCAAACACTTGTAAACATTGAAAAAGACAAAGAAACTTATGGTAAGCTGATATAAGTACAAAAATAAGTTGAATATTTTATAACTTCCAATCTTTCTATATATAGATCATTAAGATGAAATCAACAAACATTTTCTACTTCTTCTGTCTTGAATAAAACACAGATTGAAAAAAAAATATGCTTAACAAATATAATGAAAGCACATATATGTTATGACATAAGTAAAATTATACTTTAAAAAAAGATTCTGAAACAATAGTAAACTTTATCACATCCCATCATGCAACAAAAATTTTAACAAATGGAAAGCATAAAATGTACATGGATTATATACACTGACTTATGTGCAATAAAAGATTTGCAAATAATATTTTAACAGAATGATTATTCTAAATAATTCCTATTAACCTGAAAAAAGAAATCAAATTATAAACATTATTTAGAAAAGAATGGCTAAGGCATAATTTTGTTTCAAAACTATGAAATAGATTTAAAAGTTTTTCTCAGATAAGCATTCAAAGTTCAAATTAATCTCTATTATTCAAAAATGAAGAAGGGAAGTAATGAACTAAATATTCATATCAGGAAACTAAAAATATCTTAATTAACTTATTCTAAAGGAAGCAAGTGAGAAGATTTAATAAAGGTGTTTTGAAAAGGCTAATACCCTGATAAACCTTACATTATTAATCAAGAACAAAAAGAAAAAGAAATATAAAAGAAAATATATTAGAGATATATAGGAAGATTAACAGAGATTAAACAGAGATAAATATTACATTAAAATACATGAATCAGTAAAAGTATTTTTGATTAATAATAAAAGGAAATTCAACCAAATCTGCTTTTAAAAAGTGTCTATTGACACACATAACTGATATATACCAGGCTTGAGTTGATTTCAACCATTCAAGAGCATAGGATCAATATGTTTTTAGTGCCTGCTGTTTCTTATTCTCTCAGTTGTGTACCTCTCCTTCTGTACATTTATTCTCACGGAGTATGTAATGCCAAAGTGATTACAGTTACTTAGTCCTGTATTTCCTCATGTTTATATTCTATTAAAAGAATGTTTGCCACTACCCCTGTAATCCAAGAGTGAGTCTTACAATTTCTCACTGGATGTGATTGAGTCAAGTACCTATCATGGAATTGGTCACAGGACCTTGTTTAATGGCAAGTTTTATGTCTTTCCTGGAACCGAGTTAGGGAGCAACCCTAAGTCTGTAGACTGAAATTGAACTAAAGGTAATTTCTACAATACAGGATGATCATGATAGTCAATGGTAGAAAGAAAAACGAGTGTAAAGTGGCAACACCAACACATGCACATTGTGTCATGTATTTATTCATTCTAAAACATTGATTAAGTAGTTAATACATTCCAAGTACTTTATTAGTTGTCAGTGATAAATAGGCAGCAAAAATCCAAGGCATATACCCTTGCAGAGTTTGTATTGCCTCGAATTTATGTTACTTTAATAATTTTTTTCCTCATACCCCTATGATTTAATTTCAGAAAAACATAAATTATATAAATTGTCTTAGCAAAAGTTTCCAAAACTTGCATAATTAAAAGCGAACAGACACTTTGACAGAGCAATTCCACTTTTCAAAAGGTATTATAGATGTATGCATCAATGTTATAAATGATAAATGTCCAAGCTTATTTATTGCAGCTTTATATACAATTCTAGAAGGTTGAAAATATCTCAAAAGTCCATAAATAAAGAACTTAGAAAATAAATTATTTACATGATGGAATACCATGTCACCACAATACTGAAAAAATTTTAAAAAAGGAGAAAAAAAATCTCTCATATGTTAAGATAGGAAATTTCCAAAATATATTGAATAAAAATCATAAGCTTCGAGATCAGCTCGGGCAACTTGGCGAGACTTCATCTCTACAATAAATAAAAAATTTCTGGGAGAGACAGCACACGCCTGCAGTTCCGACTACTCGGGAGGCTGAGGTGGAAGATCCCCAAAGCCCAGCAGGTTGATGCTGGGGTGGCTGTGAGTGTGCCACTGTACTCCAGCCTGGGCGATGGAGTGAGACTCCAACTCAAAAAAGAAACAAAATAAAGCAAAACAAAAACATATGCTACTACACAACATGACTGTTGGTGCCATCGTAAGAGTTAAGAAGAGTGTATGCAGTATGTGTGTATAAAATGTCACTTGGAGATGAAAAAGTAACTGGTAACATTGCTGCATTGGGGTCAGCAATCTAGTAACAGGAAGGGGATCTCCAAAACCCCAGAATTATCTTTCAGCGGGCAGGTCTTTTGTACTATAGGCTTCACCCACTAGGTAACAAGGGAAGCTAGCGTACCAGCCAGCATGGTTGTGAGAGCCTGTGTGGTTTACCAGCACACATACCACACCATGCTGAGTGTTCAGCAGTTTTTGACCAAAAGTGGCATGACCCCCAATGCCCCACCCTCCCTGTTCATTCATTTTCACCCTCAAGCAACTGTTTTTTGCTTCCCCAGATGAAAAAATTCCTCAAAGGGAAACGTTTTGCTGATGTGAAAGAGGTGAAACAAAAAACAATAGAAGCACTAAAAGGCATCAAAACTGACAAGTTTAAAAACTGTTTTTTTTTAAACTGCTTTGAAAAGTGGAAAAAGCATATCTTGATAGGTATATTGCATCAAACAGAGAGTACTTTGAAGGTGACAGAAGCTTAACCATGTAAAAATAAATTCACACTTCTTAATAAATAAATGTCAGTGTTTTTTGGTTCCCCAATCATATGGAAATCAGATCTAGGAGTGTTTCCACCCTTAATTCTGTTTTTTAACTTCTAAATTTTTAATAATGTGACTTTAAAATTCCTCATATAGTAAAAAATAATATTCAAGGAAATATCGTCTCATAAAACCCTCAATCAGAAGGCTAAATGGGGTTCTTGTTTTTACTGAAAGCATGTTCTCCTAGAAAGTGGAAACAAAAGCTAAAGCTTATGAAAAGCGATTTGGGAAACAGGCAGATAGATTTAAAATTTTCAGTATCAAGCAATTCTTTTAAAGTTTTACAGAGAAAAGCAAAATGAAAAGATTTCTAAAAAAATGTATGAACTATGCTAAAAGTGAATAAAATGTTTTTTTCCAGATAAAAAGAACATATAAAGTGCTAAAGAGATTTTATAAAAAACTCATTGTAATTAAATTTCAAAACACCCAAGATAAAAAACTGAAACTTTCCATTATTAAAAATAAAATGAAGAAAAAAAAACCCTCCAAATGAGTAAAAGTAAACAATAATAAAATGTTTGATATGCCCATGATATGTATTATTAACCATTCAACCAAAAAAATATAGAAAGAGCAAAAGTATTTTTATTAGATTTTGGGAAATACATTATTTTGGTTAATTGTAGCATAATTTTCTTAGACATAAAAAAAATTATGAAAAAATAATAGATGATTTCTGGAAGATGATGGTGTAGCCAGTAGGACTGTGTGAGTCTCTGTGTGTGCTGTATGGGCAATTCTGCATGTGTTTCTGTGTGTAAGTGGGAATGTGAGAGGCTGATTGAGGAGGGACTTGAGAGCAAGTGGCCAGGATCCTCCTGGTGAAGCTGCTGGTGCCACAGCTGCTCTGTTTGGACCCTACTGCTTCCTGGAGCACAGAAGCTGAGTGCCATTTTCTAAAATCAGAGCTTTTCTCGGAAAGAACTACTAGAGTGATTGCTGATCCCAACACCACAGCACCCAGCTGAAAGATGGCAACGAAGACAGCAGAGGGAGTGCAGTGAGGGAGTCTGAGGCACAGTACCAAGGAAACAATAGGGAGAAGCCACCCGAGGCTGGACTGGGTTCCAGAGCCTTGCCATCAGGTTCTGAGATCTGGAGACTGTGGTCACTGCTGAAGAGGGAGCAATCAACCCCATTGGTGAGAGGAACAGTAGCTGGCAGCAAAGCTGAGTCAACTGTGTAATGCCTGGACAGAGAAATACTCCAGGGTGGACTCTATGGAATAGTACAACTGCATTTTGAGACCAGACACTGTCTCTGTGTTGCATTGTGGCTGCTCTTTGCTACCTCACAGAACATTGACCACAGTGCACAAGCCCTTGTGGGTAATGGCAGATACAGAACCCCAGATGATTCACCCTCCACCCTGAACCAGTTGCTGGGTAATTGATACAGACAGCAGAACTGCCAAAGAAGCAGGCTGGTGAGGGCCTAACTGACACCCCCACCCCTAGCAACAAGTGAAAGAGATCAAGAAGGCAGAGCAGAGACAGGAGGCCCTATTCCCCTGTCATGAATTGAAAGCCCTGGGAGCTGTGACCAGACTGGGAGAGAAAGGAAAGGAGTAGATCCTGAGAGATGCTGTGTCAAGTTATTTCGGCCCCCTTCCCTCACACAGACATGCAATGGCTACCAATTGCAGGCAGCAGGGGGTGAAGAGTCTAAAATCTTACAGTCCAACAGCTAATTGGGAACCTGCAGTAACAGCCCGGCAGTCACAGAACCTATCACAAGAGGGAGCCCTCCCTTGCAAATAGTTATACTAAAGCTGAGATTGCTTTATTAATGTTTTTGTTTGTTGTTTGTTTGTTTTTATTTTTGAGGGGGAGAGGGTATTGGTTTGTTTGATTATCTCATTTGGCTGCTTTGCTTATTGATTAGCTTTCTCTTTTCTTTCCTTCTTCTATTTCTGTTTCTTTTTCCTTTTTAAAAAAATGTTTTTTCTTTATTTTTTTCTGTTTTCTTTACTCTTTTTCCCCTTTCCCTTTTTCTCTCTTTTCCCTCTTATGCCCTTGCATAACTCAGAGGCTATGCAAGCATACCAACTGTAAGGTCATATTGTGCAGAGATGAAGAGTGAGTCCCAGCTCGTCCATTCACCAGATAGCAAACATCATGACCTGCCAATAGGTTCAGAATCCTTGCAGTCCCTCACACCCCTTCGTAAGTGCTGAAAATTATAAAGGGATAGCACAACACCACACCCCCAGCCCAAGGGAGGACAAAAGTTAGAGCAAATATCAGAAGTGACCACTTCTCCATTTCTACCAAGCAAAAGAATTAAAGATAAAAGAACTGAAACAAATGAAGAAAAACCAATGAAAAACCAATGAAAAACTGCCAGTAACCATCAGAGTCCAAGCAAAGAATCAAGGCTAGAAATAAAAGCAACTGTGGCACAAACAATGGCTATCTTCCCGAACAACTGTATCCAGAAGGTACTCATGGAGATCAGAGAAACATTGAATAAAATGAACAAAAATCAAGAAATGCAAAGGCTAAAACTAAATGAAATTGTAATGGATATAGACAGGCTCAAGAAAGTGTACTTAGATGCCGGAGACCAGCCCCAGCCGGGTTCAGGGTACTCCAAAGGTGGAGACGGCATTGGCAATTGGGGGGAAGAAGAAAGAGAGAAGAAAGAGAGAGAGAGAAACAAAGAGACTGGACTCTGGTCTAGTGCAGAAGCGATGTGAGTGTTATTGGGAATTACAATGGGTCTTTTATACACAAAGTCAGATGTGGGAGAGGCATCCCCCACCCACCAGAAACCTTAATACATGAAAACTTAATCAATGATTGCCTTTAAACCCTTTGCATATGATAATCTTAAAATCCCATAACAAAGGATAACCTAATCTGTGACTGACATATTCTATAAACCTTTTTCATCCTAAACTGATTGATTTATGCCAAGTTAAACAATTCTATAGAAACTTAAGTATTTACTTTACAAACGAAAGTGACCCATCCCAAAATGTTTGGAATGTGGCCCAGTCCAAAGTTCACAGTGGGCTACCTGCAAGTAACCCAGCCGCATTCTTTCAACAAAATGGCTGTCTTCTAAAACTATATTCTACAATTTATACCTTCAATAATTCCTAAGATCATGACCCAGAAGCCTGCGACCAATACTAAGACTCTTAGATGTGACACGAGTTTGAATTATAAGTTGTGTGAAAGCCAAAACTGCAGTTCGCGGAAGAATGGGAGCAATGAGTTTCTAAAGTTAGCTTGTGTTTGTCCCAGTCTCAGAGTTTTTATGTTTTGAGCTCACAGGAGCTTAATCTGGTTAGTGCTGAGTAGAAAGGGGGAGAAAATGGGGTCAATAGCTCCCGAACGCATCCTAGTGGTCTCGGGGTCAATGGCCCTTGCTGATCCATAATGCTCAGTGGGCCTCCGTGGCTGGCTCCCAACACTTAGAAATAACAGAAACAAAGAACTCCATACAAGAAATAAATAAGAAACTGACAAGCATGGGAAGCAGAATTGACTAAGCAGAAGAAAGAATCTCAGAGCTGGAAGACCAAAAAATGGAATAAACCAATCTTTTAAAAATATAGAAAAGCAACCTAAAAAGAAAGAAGAAATTCTCCAGGAGATTTGTGATTTTATCAAGAAACCAAACCTTCAGCTGATCAGAATGCCTGAAATAGAAAGAGAAACGCAAAGCACCTTAGAACAAAGATTCTATGAGGTCACTCAAGAAAACTTCCCTCTTCTGATCAGAGAGACAACTATACAAGCACAAGAGATCCAGAGAATCCTGCAAGACACCTTATGAGAAGACCAACACCTAGACACATAGCAATTCACCTATACAAAGTAAGTATGAAAGAAAAAATCCTAAAGGCAGCAGAGGAAAAAGGTCAGACTACCTACTGGGGAGACCAATCAGAATTGCTGCAAACATATCTGCAGAAATACTACAGACCAGAGGGAATTGAATCCCAATATTTAATGTTCTCAAAGATAAACAATTTTAACTAAGAATTTCCTACCCAGCTAAGGTAAGCTTCATAAGTGATGGAGAATTAAAATCCTCCCCAGACATCCAATCGCTAAGAGAATATGCTGCTTTGAGACTAGCGTCTACAGGAGACACTTAAAAAGGTACAGTGCATAGAAGAAAAAAGAAACAAAAGAAAGACCATACACTTCACAAGATCACAGACACAGAAGCAACAGAACACATAGCATATCCACAAAAAATGAACACACACACATATATGAACACAAAAGATAAACAAAAAATAAACAGCCTTATAAGAGCATTATGTTAGGGACAAACGCTCACATTTTAATAATTGAACAGAATGTGAATGGACTAAATGCACTACTGAAAAGGCAAAGAATGGTGAACAGGAATAAAAAGCATGACCCAATAATTTGCTGCCTCCAGGAAACTCATCTTGCCACAAAGGAAGCCCTCAGACTCAGAGGATGGAAAACACATTTTCAGGTGAATAAATCACAAAAGAAGGCAAGAGTTGTGATCTCAATATCAGACAAAACAACCTTTCAGCTAACAAAAATTTTAAAAAGATGCAAAAGGACACTATATAATAATAAAAGTTTCAATCCATCAACAAGAAATATTCATCCTAAATATATATGCACCTAACACAGAAGCAACAGCTTTTATAAAACAGCTACTAAGTAAACTAAAAAAAAATATTAACTCTAACACTATCATAGCTAGGAACTTAAATACCCCACTAACAACCCTAGATAGATCATCGAGGCATAAAATAAACAGAGATCCAGAACTTCAACTTGACACTTGACCAAATGAACTTAGATAACTACAGAACACTCTACCCAACAATCAAAGAATATACATTCTACTCATCACCACATGAAACGTATTCCAAGATTGGCCACATCCTTGTCCATAAGTCAAGGATAAACACATTTCACAAGATTGAAAAACTGCCATGCATGTTCCCAGACAACAATGGAATAAAAATAAATATCACCACCACAAAATCCCCTCAAAACCCACAAAGACATGTACACTAAGCAGCATGATGCTGAACAACTCCTGGGTCAACATAGAAATCAAAACATAAATTAAAGGATTCTTGGAAACAAATGAAAATGAAGAAGCATCTTACCAAAACTTTTGGGTTGCCATGAAAAAAGTACTAACAGGGGAATTTATATCTCTACAAACAAACATCTATAAAACAGAAAGAGAACAAGTTGACAGCCTCACAAATCAACTAACGGAGACAGAAAGTCAAGAACACCAAAACCCTAACTTCAGCAGAAGAATCCAGATCACCAAAGTAAAAGCCCAAATACGAGACATAGAGGGAAAAAAAATCATAGAAAAAAATGGACAAAACAAAAAGCTGATTCTTTGAAAGGATAAACAAGATTGATGGACCCCTATCTAGAATGACCAAAAAAGAGAGATAGAGAGAGAGAAAATTCCCAAATAAACACAACCAGAAATGCAAAAGATGAAGTCACAACTGATCCTGAAGAAATGCAAAAGATTATTAGAGATTACTATGCACATCTGTGTGGAAACAAACTTGATAATCTAAATGGAATGGAGAAATTTCTGACATCACACAACCTCCCAAGGTTGAAACAAGAAGAAATCGAGATCCTAAATAGACCAATAACAGCCCAGAATATTGACACTGTCATAAGAAAACTACCTACAAAAACCAAACAAACAAAAACCCTGAACCAGACAGATTTCCAGCAGAATTCTACAAAACATACAAGGAGGACCTGATACCAATCCTATAGAAAGTATTCCAGGCAATTGAGAAAGACAGAACTCTCCCCAAATCATTTTATGAAGCTAACATCACACTGAAACTTAAACAGGGTAAAGATCCAA
Organism: Carlito syrichta; assembly: GCF_000164805.1. Classification (NCBI taxonomy): domain Eukaryota; kingdom Metazoa; phylum Chordata; class Mammalia; order Primates; family Tarsiidae; genus Carlito; species Carlito syrichta. The sequence continues at coordinate 53,534 of NW_007054573.1, read as the reverse complement.
CAAAGAAAACTATAGGCCAATCTCCCTAATGAAAATGAAAAAATTATCGACACTTAAACTTGAGAACCAGGAGTTCGGGTAAGATGGTTAGGCACAGGTGAGACTGTGAGGGTCTCTGAACGTGAGTTCCCATAAAGACTCTTGCAACCCCGGCTCCCCCCAGCTGCAGGGATCCGAGACCTAGAGGCCCTTGGTCTCATGCTGCCATGCTACCATAGCCCAGCCACCAACACTGCTCCACCCAGGCTCCCCAGCCCTGCCACATGGAGGTCCCAGCCCCCTCCCCGGCTACACTGCCTCACCCAGCCCCAAGCTGCTGACATCTGTGGAGGCCCTTGGCTACCCATTTGTGGAGATCTGGGTTCCCTTGCTGGCTACATTGTTCTGCTCGGCACCCAGCTGCTGCCAGCTCCCTCCCTGCCAGCTCCCTCCCTGGCTGGGGTGCCCAGCCCTGTCTCAGGTCGCTGCAGCCTGCAGAAGCCATTCGTGCCCACCCCTTAGAGCTACCACTCTATCCCCGACTGAAGTGCCCAGCATGCAGCTCAACGCCACTGCTGGCACTTGCCCATCAGAGCTCCGGGTCCCCACCCTGGCTGAGGCATCCAGTCCCATCACAAGACATCGTTGCCCAGGTAGACCCTAGGTGCCCATCCTCAGAGCTGCGGGCTCCATCCCTGACTGGGGCACCCCACAGGCCCAAGGCAACTGCCACCTGCGCAGACCCCCGGCACCTGCACCTAGGAACTGTGAGCCTCGCCCAGGCTGAGGTGCCCAGCCCCGCCTTGAGCTGCCACTCCTATGGAGGGCCCCGGTGTCCACCCCTCGGAGCTACTGGCTCCATCCCTGACTGAAGCGCCCCGCTGTGCCCCAAGCCACTGCCACCCATGGAACTCTGGGCTCCCTCCCCGGCTGTAATACCCAGCCTCGCCCCAAGCCTCCACTGCCCAGAGAGGCCCAAGGCTCCTTCCCTGTGGATCTCCAGGCTCTCTTGTTGGCTACACCACCATGTCCCCCAGCCACCCTGACCACTACACTCACCAACAATTCCCAGCAGTCTCCACTCCACCTCCCCCAACTTGCCTCTGAGCACAGTGGGACCAGAGAACAGCTGGAGCTCGAGACCAACCAGAGACCTGCATTGCCCCATGAGCTCCACCTAGCACTGTGCATCATCCAGCCTGGGACCTAAGAACAAAGAAAGAAAAAGAGGCCCAAGCTGCATGTGACACACTGACCTACAGCACCCAGCTGTCTCGCACTCCACCCTCCCCCAGCTGGATGAAGTTGCAGTAGAACCTGGGATCATCTGGAGCCCTGTGACCAGGCAGAGACCTGCAGTTACATGCCCACTGAGTTCTGCCCACCCTCCAACTTGGGAGCTAATACTTCATGGCTGTGTAAGGGAACAGTACATCTTAAGGAGGTTGGTCAGCTTGTGTGTCTGTATGATTGTATGTCCTAGTTTTTGTTGTTGTTGTTGTTGTTGTCCCTGTTGTTTTTTTGTGTGATTGCTTGTTTTTGTTTTCTCTTACTCTTATATGTATCTCTGTCTGTTCTTCTTTTTATGCTCCTGTTTCCACCTTCTGCCTCCCCCCCATTCCATTTCTTTCCCTTTTCTTATATCATTTTATTTTCAGGGAGCAAACCAATACTCCCACTTCATGAACAGATTATAAGGCAGTGGGAGGCAGGATCCAGCATATCTATACACTTGTCAGTGGATACTGGGATCTGCAGATAAATTTTGAATCATAGCTCCACCCTCAAATAAATCTCAAAGTTGCAAAAGGTATAACCCTCAACCTACAGTCCAGCCTAAGAATTGAACAAAACAAGAAGATTCACATAAGGAAGAGTAGGAGATTGAGCAAACAGAAGCAAAAAGCAACCCCATCACCCCGAACAACAGATTTAAAGAAGATGGGGGGCGGGAAGTGGGGAGGCAAATCTATACAAATGAAGAAAAATCAAAAGAAGAATATAGGTCTCACACAGACCCCTGGGAGATCAGATATTGAGAAAACAGACTTTGGAATGCAAACAATGAAGAGCCCCCAGAAGGACTGGTCACATACTACAAACCCAGATATCAAGACATTAATAGAGAGAATAATAAGAATGGAGGAGAGACAGGAGGAAAATAGGAAGAAATTGATAACTGAGATAACAGCAGTAAAGAATACTGTGATTGAAATAAGTAACAAACTAATAAACATGGAAAGCAGAATTAGCTAAGCAGAAGACAAAATCTCAGAACTTGAAGACCAAAATATAGAACTAAACCAATCTGTCAAAAACATAGAAAATAAGCGTAAAAAGACAGAACAAAACCTTCAAGAGATGAGCAATTACTTCAAGAGAATGAACCTAAGAGTAATTTGCCTTCCTTAGGCAGAAAGAGAGACAGAGACCACCTTGGAATAAACATTCCATGATATTATACAAGAAAATTTCCCGCACCTCATTAATGAAGCAAAAATTCAAACACAAGAAATTCAAAGAGCCCCAGCAAGACAACAAATGAGAAGATCAACTCCTGGGCACATAATAATCCACCTGAACAGAGTAGGTGTAAAAGAAAAAATCTTAAAAGCAGCAAGAGAAAAAGGCCAGACTACCTACCAGGGAAGATCAATCAGAATAGCAGTAGATTTACCTACAGAAACACTTCAGGTTAGGAGAGCTTGGAGTCTAATATTCAAAGTTCTCAAAGATAAACAATTTCAGCCAAGAATAACCTGCCCAGTCAAGCTAAGCTTCATCAGTGAAGGAGAATTAAAATCTTTCCGAGACATCCAATCCCTAAGAACTTATGCTGCCTCCAGACCAAACCTATGAGAAACTCTTAAGAAAGTATTAAACACAGAAGAAAAGGGAAAAAGAACAACAATGCTCTTCACAAGAGTGCAGAAAAAATATTGAAAACACACATGGACCAACCCAAAAACCAAAAGAAAAACAATAAACAAGTGAAACAACAACTCTATAAGAACATCATGACAAAGATAAACCCTCACATTTCAATAATTAGCCTGAATGTGAATGGACTAAATGTACCACTAAAAAGACACAGAATGGCAAAATGGATAACATATCATGAGGCAACAATATATTGTCTCCAAGAGACTCATCTCACCAGAAAGGACACTCACAGACTCAAAGTAAGAGGATAGGAAACAAGTTTTTCAGGCAAATGGAACACAAAAGAAAGTTGGAGTTGCAATCTTAATATCAGACAAAATACCCTTTAAGCTATCAAAAATCAAAAAAGATGAAGAAGGCCACTATATAATGATAAAACGTCCAATCCATCAACAAGAAATATCCATCCTAAACATATATGTACCTAACGTAAGCACACAAATGTTCATAAAGCAGCTTCTAGGCAAACTTAAAAAAGAGATTGACTATAACACTATCATAGCTGGGGACTTTAATACCCCACTCACAACCCTAGACAAATCATCAAGACAAAAAAATCAACAAGGACATCCAGAACCTCAATGAGACTCTTGAACAAATAGACTTCATTGATACTTACAGAATACTCCACCCAGTGACCACAGAATATACATTCTACTCACCACCATATGGAACGTACTCCGAGATCAACCACATCATTGGCCATAAATCAAACATAAACAAATTTCATAAGATTGAAATTTTGCCATGCATCTTTTCAGACCAGTTGAATAAAAATAAATATCAACACCAACAAAATTTCCCCAAAGCCCACATAGACATGACACTAAGCAGCATGATGCTGAATAATGACTGGATCAACACGGAAATAAAAGGAGAAACTGAAAGATTCCTGGAAACAAATGAAAATGAAGAAATATCTTACCAAAACCACTGGGATGCCATGAAATCAGTTTTAAGAAGGGAATTTATATCTCTATGAGCATACATCAAGAAAATGGAAAGATCACAAGTGGAGAGCCTAACAAATCACCTAAAGGAACTGGAAAGAGAAGACCACCAAACCCCCAATTTTAGCAGAAGAATCCAGATCACAAAAAGAAGAGCCCAAATGCAGGACATAGAAGACAAAAATGTCATAGAAAACATCAACAAAATAAAAAGCTGTTTCTTTGAAAGAATTAACAAGATTGATGGACCTCTAGCCAGACTGACCAAGAAAAAGAAAGAAAAAGCCCAAATAAACACAATCAGAAATACAAAAGATCAAATCACAACTGACCCTGAAGAAATTTAAAAAAATTATCAGAGATTACTACGTACACCTATATGGAAACAAACTTGATAACCTAGATGAAACGGAAGACTATCTGACATCACACAAACTATCCAAGTTGAAACAAGAAGACATTGAGACACTAAATAGACCAATAAAAATCCAGGAAGTTGACTGTCATACAAAAACTACCTATCAAATAAAGCTCTAGACTGGATGGCTTTCCAGAAGAATTCTACAAAACGTACAAGGAAGAGCTGATACCAATCATATTGAAAATATTCTGGGAAATTGAGAAAGATGAAATTCTCCCCAAATCATTTTACAAAGCTAACATTACACTGATACCCAAACTGGGTAAAGATGCAAAGAAGAGAACTACAGTCCAATATCCCTAATGAACATAGATGCAAAAATTCTCAATAAAATTCTTAGCAAATCAGATCCAAAAACACATCTCAAAAATCATCTGCCATGACCAAATAGGTTTCATTCCCAGGATGCAGGGCTGGTTCAACATTTGCAAGACCGTAAATGTAATGAAATACATTAACAGATGTAAAAACAAGAACCATATGATTATCTCATTAGACGCAGAAAAAGCTTTTGATAACATCCAGCATTCCTTCATGATAAAAACCCTCAAGCACCTAGGTATAGAAAGAACATACCTCAAAATAGTAAGTGCCATTTATGACAAACCCACAGCCAACATATTGCTAAATGGACAGAAACTAGAAACATTTCCTCTGAAAACCAGAACAAGACAAGGTTGCCCACTCTCACCCCTCTTATTCCATATTGTGTTGGAAGTCCTAGTCCAGGCAATTAGACAAAAGAAGAAAATCAGTATCCAAATAGGAAAAGAGAAAGTCAAGTTATCCCTTTTTGCTGATGATATGATCCTTTACCTTGAAAATCCAAGAGGGTCTGTCAAAAACCTGCTGGCATTGATAGAGGACTCTGGCAAAGTCTCAGGGTACAAAATAAATGTGCAAAAGTTAGTCGCATTCCTATATACCAACAACAAGCAGTCAGAGACCCAAATAAAAACACAATCCCATTGACAATAGCCACACAAAAAATGAAATACCTTGGCATCTTCCTAACTAGAGAAGTGAAAGAACTTTACAATGAGAATTACAAAACACTGCTCAAAAAAATCCAGGAAGACACAAACAAATGGAAAAATATTCCATGTTCATGGATAGGAAGAATCAACATTGTTAAGATGGCCATCCTACCAAAGGCAATCTACAGATTCAATGCAATACCCATTAAGTTATCAACATCATTCTTCTCAGACCTGGAAATGACAATACAGAAATTCATATGGAAACATAAATGACCACGAATAATCAAACAATCCTTAGCAAGAGAAACAAAGCAGGAGGTATAATACTTCCAGACTTCAAACTCCACTATAAGGCTGCAGTAATCAAAACAGCCTGGTATTGGTATAAAAACAGACACATAGACAAATGGAACAGGATAGAGATTCCGAAAGCAAAGCCTCAATTCCTCAACTAACTCATCTTTGACAAAGCCTCCAACAACAACTACTGGGGAGAAGAAAACCTATTCAGTAAATGGTGATGGGAAAACTGGCTGACCACATGCAGAAGATTGAAACAGGACCCCTACCTATCACCAAACACAAAAATGTACTCTCAATGGAACAAAAGCTAAACGTAAAACCTCAAACTATAAGAATCTTAGAAAATGCGGAGACACCCTTATGGAAATTGGAATTGGGAACCAATTCCTACTCAGAACTCTAAAGGCCAATACCTTAAGAAATAAGATAGATAAGTGGGACCTCATCAAATTCATGAGCTTCTGCAAAGCAAAATAAACCATCAAGAGAGCAGAGAGACAGCCCACAGAATGGGAAAAAATATTTGCCAACTGTGTATCTGACAAAGGCCTAACATCTAGGATCTACAAGAAACTCAGACACACCAAAGGGGAAAAAACAAACAGCCCCTTTAAAAAGTGGGCAAAAGACATGAATAGATATTTCTCAAAAGAAGATATATGGACAGCCAACAGACACATGAAAAAGTCCTCAACCTGACTCATCATCAGAGATATGTAAATCAAAACCGCATTGAGATACCACCTAACCCCTGTAAGAATGGTCATCATTAATAAAACAAACAACAACAGATGCTGGCAAGGATGTGGAGAAAAAGGAACACTTCTACACTGCTGGTGGGAATGCAAACTTGTACAACCTCTCTGGAAAATAGTCTGAAGATTTCTGAAAGAACTAGAAATTGACTTTTCACAAGACCAGCAGCTCCCCTATTGGGAATATACCCAGAGGAACTCAAATTATTCTACAAAGAAGATAATTGCACACATATATTTTTTGCAGCTCTATTCACAATAGCAAAAACATGGAACCAACCATGTTGCCCATCAAAGCTGGACTGCATAAAAAAATGTGGTACATATACACAATGGAATATTATACAGCCATGAAGAATGACAAATATATGGACTTTGCAGCAACCTGGTGGATTTGAAGTCGATCATACTCAGTGACTTATCACAGAAACAAAGAATGAATTTCTACATGTTCTCACTCATAAGAGGACCTTGAACAATTATAAAGCTATAAGAAAGTGATTGGCGGTAATGGGAAACTGTTGGTGGGTTGGGGGGTTGGTTTGGCAGTTGAGGGAAACTGCTAGGGGAGGGAGGGGCATACCTCATTAACAGGGGTACCTGCATGATCAATGTTGAATTGTACCCCACAACTTCATTATAAAAATTTAAAAAAGAAAGAAAGAAAAATTTATCAAAAGGTTTCTAGCAAATTGGATCCAACAAAACATCTCAAAAATCAACCACCATGACCAAGTAATCCCCATTCTAGGATGCAGGGTTGATTCAACATCTGCAAGACCATAAATGTAATTTAATACCCCAATAGATGTAAAAAAAATCCTGCATGATTATATCATTAGATGTGGGGGAAACTATCGATAAAATCCAGCATCCCTTCTTGATAAAACTCCTCAAATGCATAGAGGGAACGAACCTCAAAATTGTAAGAGCAACCTATGATAAATCCACAGCCAATATATTCATAAACAGACAGAAATTGGAAGTATTTTGGCTGAGAAGCAGAACAAGACAAGGTTGCCCACTTTCACCCCTCCTGTTCAACAGGAATATCCAAATAGGAAAAGAAGAAGTCAAGTTATCCCTCTTTGCTGATCATATGATTCTATATCTTGAAAATCCAAGAAAATCTGTCAAAAACCTCCTTGTACTGATAAACAACTTTGGCAAAGTCTTGGGGTACAAAATAAATGTGCAAAACACATTTACTATCTTATACACCAACAACAAACAGGCAGAGAACCAAATAAAAAGCACAATCCCATTCACAATAGTCACAAAAAGAAAAAAAGAAATACCTCAGCATCTTCCTAACCACAGAAGTGAAAGATCTTTACAACAAAAGCTACAAAATATTGCTCCAAAAAATCAAAGATGACACAAATGGAAAAGTATTCCATGCTCATGGATTAGAAGAATTGATATTGTTAAAATGTCCATCCTACCAAAGACAATCTACAGATTCATTGTAAACCCATTAAATTATCAACATCATCCTTCTCAGACTTGGAAACAACAATACAGAAATTCATATGGAAACATAAATGACCACAAATAGCCAAAACAATCCTTAGCAAAAGAAACAAAGTCGGAAGATTCACACTCCCAAACTTTAAACTTTACTATAAGGCTAAAATAATCAAAATGGCCTGGTACTGGTACAAGAACAGTCATATAGACCAATAGATCAGGATATAAATTCTGGAAGCAAAACCCAATTTCTCAACCAACTCATCTTTGACAAACCTTCCACCAACAATCACTGAGGAGAGGAGAAACTAGTCAGTAAATTGTTCTTGGGAATCTGGTTGACCACAGACTGAAGAATGAAGCAGGACCCCTACCTATCACTATACACAAAAATCAACTCCAAATGGATCAAAGACCTAAATGCAAATCCCAAACTTTAAGAATCTTAGAAAATACAGGAGACACCCTTATGGAAATTAGAACAGGCAACCAATTCCAGATCAAAATTCCAAAAACTTATGCCACAAGAGATGAAATAGACAAATGAGACCTCATCAAACTGAAGAGCTCCTGTAAAGCAAAAGAAACCATAGAGTGGGGAGATAGCCCACAGAATGGGAAAAAATATTTGCCAACTGCATATCTGACTTGTAGGCCTGACACCCAGGATTTACAAGTAACACAAAAGTGCTGAAAGGAGAAAAACAAACAGCCCCATTAAAAGGTGAGCAAAAGATATGAATAAACACTTCTCGAAAGAAGACATACAAGTAGCGAACAGACACATAAAAAAACTCTCAGCCTCACTAATCATCAGAAAAATGCAAATCAGAACCACAATGAGATACCACCTAACACTAGGAAGATTGGTCATCATTAATAAAACAAAAAAACAACAGAAGCTGGTGAGATTGCAGAGAAAAGGGAACACTGCTACACTATTAGTGGGAATGCAAACTAGTTCAACCTTTATGGAAAACAGTGTGATGGTCCCGAAAAGAATTAGAAATTGACCTTCCTTACAACCCAGTAATCCCCCTTCTGGGAATATACCTGGAGGAACTCAAGTCATTCTACCAAAAAGATACCTGAACATACATGTTTATTGCAGCACTATTCACAATAACAAAAACATGGAACCAACCAAGCTGCCCATTGAAACTGTACTGAATAAAAAAAAAAATGTGGTACACATACATGATAGAATATTTCACAGCCATAAGGAAGGACAAAATTATGGACTTTGCAGCAACTTGGATGGACCTAGAGTCTATAATATTCAGTGATTTATCACAGAATCACAGAACTGAGTACCACATGTTCTCACCCATAAGCAGACCCTGAACATTTACCATAATACGGTAAGAAAGGAATTGGCAATTACCCAGAAATTGCCAGGGGAGGGAGGGGGGCACATAACATTAATAAGTATACCTGATCTCAAACCAGGGAAAGTGGGGACCAAAGGGAGGCCTAAGCTTTACCCGTATGATGACCACTTGTATACTTAATCCTGAATTGTACCCCACATCTTTAAAATAAAATAAATTTTTTAAAAATTAAAAATATATTAAAAATAAAAAATAGAGACAATATTATATTTATTATATAAGTTTATGATATATATTTTATAAACATATATATGTATAATTTAATACTTAGCAGACAAAATATACATAATTTTCAGACGTATTTTTAGAGGCTCTAAAATGTAACCACAGGAGAGAGAGACAAAACTTTCAAAAAGTTTTAAAGGAGAAGCATTACATAGTTTATTGTCTTACAATAATAGATTCAAATATACATGAAAAAATATTTTTCCCACAATTCAAAAAATGAAAAATTAAGCAAAAACAACAGCTGAAAAACAATACAATTCTTAAATGACTTGGTTTTTAAATAAAAATGAGGCCGGGCATGGTGGCTCATACCTGTAATTCTGGCACGTTGGGAGGTGGAGGTGAGAGGATTGCCTGAGTCCAGGGGTTAGAGACAATTCTGGGCAACTTGGCAAGTCCTTGTCTCTACAATAAATCAAAAAATTAGCTGGGTGTGGTGGTGTATACCCATAGTTCCAGCTATTAGGAAGGTTGAGGTGGAAAGATTGCTTGAGCCCAGCAGGTTGAGGCTGCAGTGGCCATGAGTGTGCCACTGCACTCTAGCCTGGTCAACAAAGTGAGACTCATACTCAAAAAAATAAAAATAAATAATAGTGAAACCAAAATTACCAAATAATTTTCTAATTTTAGCATGTAATTTTAAAAATATATTTTAGAGCAACCCCCTCGGGTCTCCTCCCACTGTGGGGGCTTTTCTCTCCTCTCAATAAATCCGGCTTTCTAAAGAAAATATAGATATATATTTATATCTACATATACTAAAACTTTATGCTAAACTTAACAAATATATGTAGATATTATAAATTTTAATAAATAATGTCTATTTTAATGGATTTATAGAAAATATATGGATGGGATATAAGAAAAAATATGGCATACAAATAAACGAACCAGATGATAATTACAGAAAATAATATAATATTCATTTATAGATTTATCTTTATTAATGTCGGTAAAACCAGAATTTAATGGGCAAGTTCTTGCAATTCTATGATACATAACTCATTCCAAAGCACTAAGAAAGAAAAAAAAGCCACTCTCAAATACATTTCATGAAAGTATAACTCTGAAACTCAAATACATTTGCAAAAAAAAAAAAAAAAAACAAAAGGAAAAATAACTAAAAGAAACTTAAAAAAAAGGAAAGATGGATGGCTGGAGAAGCTACAGAAAGAAGAAAAGAAAAAACAGAGGGACAAAATATGGAAGATAGAAAAGAAGAAAGGAAGGAAGGGGGAAAGGAAGTTAGAAGAAGGGAAGAAAGAAGGAATTTTAAAAAAAGAATTAGTTTGCTAAGCCAGCAATAACAGAGTACCATAGGATGGGTTGCTTAAACAACAGATATTTATTTTCTAACAGTATTAGACTGAAAGTTGAAGTTCAAGGTATTGGCAGAGTTGAGTTCTTATTATGCCTCTCTCCTTGGCTTTCAGGTGACTTTCCTCTTGCTGCCTCTTCACATGGTCATCTTTCTATTCACACATGCTTCTGGTGTCTCACTGTGTCCTAATCTTTTCATACAAAGACACAAGTCAGATTAGATTACAGCTTACCCTAAAGGTCTAATTTTAACTTTTTGTATCTTTAAAGGCCCTATCATCAAATATAGTCACATTCTGAAGTACTGGGGGTTAGGATTCCACCATATGAATTTTGGGGGTGGCATTAATTCAGCCTATAGTGAAGAAAGAAAGAGAGAGAGAAAGGAAGAAAAAGAAAGAAAAAAATAATCTTTTTTTATAAACAGATGTAAAATTCAAAATTAAAATACTTGTAAATGAAATACATCAGTAGACTAAAATAACGAGGCACCATCATCATGTTGAATATATTCCAGAAATTAAGGTCAGTTTAAGCTCAACAGATCTATTATTGTCATTTCTTACATTAAGCTACATTAGCATATTAAATATAACTAGAGTATAAATATCAGAAAGAGCAAGAGTGACTCAGATTTATAAAAGGATTAAAAATGTACAAAATGCAAAAAGCAACTGCATGTTATTTTGCAAAAGACTAATTTAAAACATAAATAACTGGAAAGTAGAATATGAAAAAAATATATCACAAACCAAAAGCTTCTGGAGCTAAAATAATATCAGACCAAATAATACTTCAAAAAAACCTTTCAAATAGAGAAAGTCATTCGTGATGATAAAAATTTGTCAAAACAAGCTATTTCCAACAATATATAAAATAATTATGACCAAGTAGAATTTTTTTACAGGTACTTAAGGATGGTTTGACATTTAAAAATCAATGTAATTCATCATATGAACAGGCTAAAAAAGAATAATCATATGATTATATTAATAGTGCAAAAAAAGTATATGACAAAATCCAATCCTGCTGGATTCTCAGTAAATTAAGAAGGAAATTTATCAACCCAATAAAGAATATCTACAAAAACCCTGCAGCTGACAACATAATTAATGAGAATTTCATCTTCCATAAATAATATAAAACTACTACAAATAGAGTTATGTCAACAAATTAATAACTTAGATTAAATGGATCAATTCCCTGAAAATTACCAAATACAAAAAGAAGAAAATATCTTAGATAGACCTATCAATCTTAGATAGATCTAGCAAAAATATCTTAGATAGACCTATCAATATCTAGCAAAAATACTGAATCAATAATATATAACTATCCAAAAAAAAGCACCAGGTTTAGATAGTAAATTCCATCTAATGATTAAGAATGAAACAGTTTCAATTATCCATAACCTTTTCCAGAAAATATAGAAGAAAACACTTTTATACACATTATATGAGGCTAGTGTTATCCTTAGAAAATAACAGGTAAATATATTACAATAAAGGGAAACTACAGACAAATATCTCTCATAAATTTAGACACAGAAATACTTAAGAAAATATTAACAAATCAAGTCTGACAGTGGACAAAATGATTATACACCAAGAACCAGTGGAATTCTTTTCTAAGCATATATGCCTGGTTTACCATTCAAAAATCATTAAGTGTATGTGCATGATCTATATGAGGGAAATTATAAAATTCTGATTAATTTAGTCAGAGAAGAACTAAAGTCAGGGAAATGCATTCCAAGTCTAAGGATAGGAAGACTTATTATTGTCAAGATGTCAGTTCTTTCCAACATAACATAGATTCAATGCAATCTCAATTAAAATCTCAGCAAGTTATTTTGTTGATGCCAATAAAGTAATTCTGAAGTTTTCACAGAGAGGCAAAATACCCAAAAGAGTAAACACAACATTGAAGGAAAAAAAAGCTGGAGGAATGACACTATTGGACTTTAAAAGTTACTATAAAGTTACAATAATCAAGACAATATGGTATTTGTGAAAGAATAGGCAGATTAATTAATGTAACAGTGATACTTTTAAAATCCAATCAGCTGTCGAGTTGAACCCCCCAAGGGATGTTGCAGTTCCTAGAGTTGTTCTGCCAGCCTGGATCCACGTGGTGGCTGGGATGTGATGACATCTGCACGGGGAACACAGAGGCACTCGAGAACTTGGGGGTGCTGGCAGTTGCAGGGATCCCCCCCCCAATGTTGCAGCTCTCTTAATCGAGAGGTCAGTGAGCTGAGCCCCAAGAAGTGTCACAGCTTTGTTGGCTGGATGGGCCAGCAAGCCAGGCTCCGAGGAGGGTCGGCTGAGTAGTGCTACAGCTCTGTTGGTTCGATTGTCAGGTCTGGCCAGTCAGGTCTTTTCAGCTCTGTGGACCCCACAGGCTCTGCTCCTGCTCCTCTGTTAGTCCTGCTTTGCCGTTAGCTCCCTCGGTTTCCCTGCCTTCGTTGGTTCCACCCGTTCTGCCATCTCTCAGGGTCCATTGGCGCATGAGTGGCTCTTCAATTCTGGCAGTATTCAGATCTGGTGGTCTTCAGCAGCTCCTTCGTCCAGTTCTCGTCTGGCGCCCAGGAAGAATGAGGGAAGCAGACAACAGGAGGGTGACAAAGTAGGAATTTATTAAGAAGACAGGAAAGCTCCCAACAGCAGGGAGGGGTCCCGAAGTGTTGCCACCGCATCCAGGAGTGTATGTAGTCTCCAGAGTCTGCTGATTGGTTGGCAACAACACCAAACAGAGACAGGTGCTGTGGTCGTCTGGTCTTAGTAAATTTACCAATTGGGAGAGGGTTGGGAAGGACTAATCAGGAAAAAGTGCATGAAAGAGTAAGTCCATGGACCTGGAAGTAAGTGTGTTCACTCCAGTTCCTGGGGCTTGCTGCTACTGGGACCCACCCTAACTGCCCATCAGGTGTGTAGCTTTCTCCTGTCTCAACAGTGTAAAGTCCAGTAAATTCACATATTTATTCAACTGATCTTTGACAGGAGGGCAAAGGCAATACCATAAAGATAGTCTTTTCAATAAATGATGCCAGTACAACTGAACATCTTGTACCAACAAAACAAAACAAAACAAAACAAAAACCAAAAAAAACAAAAAACAAAAAAAACTCAACACAGACATTATACTCTTCACAAAAAGTCATTCAAAATGAATCATATACCTAGATGTGAAACACAAAATTGTAATACTTCTAGAATATAACGCAGTACAAAACCTAGATGATTTGGGGTATGGTGATAACTTCTTAGATACAACACTAAAAGCACAATTCATGAAAGAAAAAATTGATAAGCTGGACTTATTGAAATTAAACTCTTCAGCTTTGTGAATGATAATGCTAAGAAAATGAAAGACAACTCACAAACTAGGAGAATATATTTTCAAAAGACACATCTTGCAAAAGACTGATATTTGAATTAGAAAAAAAACACTTAAAAGTCAATAATAATTTTTAAAAACCTAATCATAAATGAGCTAAACACTTTAATGGACACCTCACACATACATACACACACACCACATATATAGTGTGTATATATGTGCCATATACTATGTATATAGTGTATATATATATAGATATATACTGTATACATACTCGTATACAGAATATTGTGCATATGTATATAGCATACACACACACACAGAACATATATGCCTGTGAATAGGTGCTCCACATCATATGCCATCAGGGAAATGCAAATTTAAATGATATTGAAGTGCTGCTACTCATGTATTACAATGGCTAACATCTGGAACACTAACAACAAATGCCAGCGAGGATGTGAAGCAACAGGAACTCTCATTCATTGCTGATGGAAGCAAAACAGTACAGCCACTTTCACAGGCAGATTTGGAGTTTCTTATGAAACTAAACATACTTTTAACATACAATCCAGCTATTGCACTCCTTGGTATTTATTCAAAAGAGTTAAAAATATTTTTCCATGCAATAACCAGCACGCATACGCCAAAACTTGGAAGTAACTAAATTATCCTTCAGTAAGTGACTAGATCAATCAACTGTGGTACATTGAGACAATGCAATATTGCATTTTTTTCCACTCCAAATGAAATATTAAGCACTATTAAAGAAAAGGGTATTAAGTGATATTTGTTAAAACAGCGAGGAAGTGTTTATTAGGACCATCACAATATATATAAGAAACACTGGAATGGATTTTGCAGAGGGAGGAGTAGAGAGAGATTGGGCTCAACTCCAAATATAACATAGGCAAGTGGGAATTTATAGCCAAGGAGCAATGTAGTTAGTGGTTAGTGGGCAGAAAATTACTCAGAGAAAACATGAGGGGTAAAGGGGATTGTGGCCAAATTGACCAAATTGGATCTTGCTGAAGACAGGCTGTGGTGATTAGGTATCACTTGGGTGGATGGTGGAAAAATGAGGCACCTGATCATATATCTAGGATGATCCAGTCATTGAGGATAGCAAGTTCTTGCTAAATTAATTTAACAGGGTCCTTGCTAAAACTGGAATTTACAAGGAAGAGCACAGATGCACCTAAGAGGTAGTTCAGGAGCTTGACAAAAGTTCAATGACACAAAGAATCTTTGAGCTATAAAGAAAAAAGCTACTAAGTTATGAAAATATTTACTATATTAAATAAGCCAATCTGAAAGGTTACATGCTGTATACTTCCAACTACCTGACAACCAGACAAAGGCAAAATTATGGAGGCAGTAAGAAGACAGTGATTGTCAGGAGTTGGCAGCAGGAGATGAATAGGCAGAACTCAGAGGATGTTGAAGGTAGTGAAAATACTCTGTATGATACCATAGTGATAAAAATATGTCATTATACATCTGTTTAAACTCATTGAATGTATAACTACAAAAGTGACTTTCGGTTATACTACGTTTATGTAGGTTTATCAATTGTAACAATTGTACCGTTCTTATGGGGATGTTGATAATGGAGAAGGCTATGTATATATTTATACTGCAGGAGATATGAGGTATGTGGAAAGTCTGTATCTTTCGTTTAATTTTGCTGTAAGCCTACATAAATAAAATGTCTAAACATGTATGTATCTAATAAAATGTACTCAAAATATTAAAACAATTATAAAACTATAAAAAGAACTGTGTTCATGTTTCCCAATTTTTTATCAGTCTTGGAGATAAAACATCAACAAAAATACTTGAACAGAGTTTCCAAGCTTTACTTAATGGTCTTATGTAGACATCTGCATATAACATTATTCTCATGCAAGTAAGAAATGTTCACAAAAATCAATACAATAAATCATAATAAATTTCTTACATAAAAGGTATTACATAGATTACATGAGCTAAAAATCCATACTATTTGAAATTTACAAAAAAAAAACCCTTTTGAAATACCTTTGGGTCAATAAAGATATCATAATTGATATATAAAAAACATAGAACATAATGGTAAACACATATCAAACATTTGAAAGGCAATAAAAATAAATGCTTCAGGTGAATTCTAAACCTGTAAACTATTATATTGAAAAAGCTGAAATTAATCAGCTTGGCATATGCATTATAAGAAATATTAAAAAGAAACATTACAATACACCCAATAAAGATATATGGAGGAAGGTAACAAATTATAGCAGAGATCAATGATAGAGAAAACTAAGTGAGAACAGAGGTAAACAAAGTCATATTCAAGTTTCAAAAGACTTTCAAGACATAAATTTTGCAAGACTTACCTAAAACAAAAGAAAAATAAACATATCATAAATAAAAACTTGAATATAAACTACAAATAAAACAGAAAAAATATGTTTTAGATAAACAATTGAAATGCATACACACAGAAGACCAATCTCCAAATGAAAGGAAAAAATATTAAAATTCACTCAAAAGGAAATATAAACACTGAATTTGTTATTTTTTTACTTAAGAAACTGAGACAGTAGGTAAAAATCTTGATGTAAGGAAGATACCAGAACCAGATGGATTTTAAGAGAATTTTCTCCAAACTTTCAAAATCTTACTCACTCCAATCTTGTACAAAATCTTCTAGAGAATAGGACAAAATAAACTGTTTTTTGTCGTTTCATGTAGGGTCACTGTAATCTCGAAACAAGCCACAATAATGCATCATTTAACAATGTTTTGATCAATGATGGAGTGTGCATGCAGCAGTGATTTCATAAGATTATAATGGAGTTTCCTTATGCCGCTGCACCATTTTTTATCTTTTATAGAATATGTATGCTGGTACCTTTTCATGTTTAGACATATTTAGATATACCAACAATACTGTTGTGTTACACTTGCCTATGGTATTCAGTACAGTAACATGTTGTACAGGTTTGTAACCTTGGAGCAAAAAATTATTCCATCTAGCCTAAGTATGTAGTAGGCTATACAATCTAGGTTTGTTAATGTATACTCTATGACATTTGCACAACAACTTAATCACCTAACAACATATTTGTCAGAACTTATTCCCATCATTAAGTGATGCTTGGCTGTATATATATTCATTTAAATTTATAAATACAGAGGGTGCCCAAAGAAGTATACACATCTTAAGAAATAAAAAACTGTATTAAAATTGTAATACACAGTATATACCAATAACAAAAGATGAATACAAGCTTGACTTCTGCAATTACAAGAGGTGCTCAAAGTGGTTACCATCAGCATCCAGACATTTCTGATTACAGAGAACTAAAAGTAATACATAAATGACATCTCTTAAAGTGTGTATACATTTTTTGGCACCACCAGTAGACAGATATGTTTTTGTATCTGAATCTATATATCTGTCTAATCATGTATATATAATATAGCTAGAAAAATAAGTAAATAGGTCTACTTTTTACATTTTTAAAAATTTTTACTAACATAATAAAATTTATCAATCACTTCGTTTCTGATTAGCATATGTTGACTTGTTTAAAAAAATTTAAAAATCAAAAAATGATTTGAAAGAAGTTAGGTATTTACCAAAAATAATTAAATTTCTCTTCACTACAAAACTTGAAGAGATTAAAATTGCCAGTGTAAAATAATATATATATGAATATAAATAAAAGAATATATGGTAGACCATTAAAAGAAAATGTAAGGTAAAGAGGATCTACCTAAATTATTAAAGTGTTCTTGGTAGCAATAAAAACATATATTTCACCCTTAAGAAAAAATTTTATACTATAAAATATACATTAAAAATTTTAAATACAAAAATGAAGTGATAGACAAAATTTGTCGTATATTTAACACATAAGTTTACATAAGCAAAATAAACAAATATCTCCCATAATTTTGAATATATTTGTATTTAAAGTAGGGCATTAAATTATACCAAATTCTCAGACAGCATTGACCTTTGAAGAAAAAAAGTGAGCATAAAGAGTAGATGTTTCTCCCACATTGTCAGAACATTGAGCAGCGAAGAGCTTCTTGTATCAGATAAAGCTGGAGGGTGTTGTGAAGATTGCATCTCAGGCATTTCATAGTGTATGAAAGTGTGAAACAGTATGCGAATTCAATGTGCTGATGTTAGTTTTATAGAGGTAAAGCAAATGGTTACTATGGGCAAAGGTGTGGTGATGAGGTTAGAACCAGACAATAAAATCTTCTTGCTGAACTCTCTGAAGAGATATGAGAAAACACTGAATGCATTTGAAGCAGAGGGTCAAATTATTAGATTTATGTTTTGGAAAGATCATTTTGGCAGGGAACACTGAATTAATAAAAGCAAATTAAGCATAATCCCTGGTCTCTGTTACCTTGTTTCACTGTCTATTAATAGAAAGATCTGTAAACTGACAAATTGCAACACCAAGTAGCAGTGTTAAAGTTTTTTAGAAACAAAAGATAGACTGGCAAATTCAGTTTGGGGAAAGCATCACAGGCAAAATAACACGTAATATAGTATATGCATAATTATTTTGTGAGCTTCTATTTATGTGTGTGCAAATGTATTATTAATTTCATATCAAATCACCACAGATCAGAAACATGAACATATGACTATTTAGTGGGTAGAATAATTTGATGTTTTCGTGTGTCACTTAATCTTTTTTTGAATTGTTTAGTTGGCATGATATTATACTTCCTAAAATTTTAAAGTGTTTGAAATAGTTAAGCAATGAATATATAACACCTTAGTCTCAATGGTTACATATTTGATAACATAAAATGAAACATAACATCATTTTGTGAAAGAAAAATGAACAGAAAAAAAACCCACCCTGATTATTTACCATATGTTTCTTTTAGAAATACAATTATTATTCCAAATTAGACAAAACTTAAAAATTGATATATGGTAGAGTCTGTTGTTGGGACATGGAAAATGTGCACAGTATTAATTGTGTTTGCTCTGATTCAATTTTCTGATTCCACATAAATTAACATTCATGATGTATTTTTAACATGTAATGGTAGGCTATATATTGAAGTCAAATTACAACTTTTTTGATATGATTTAAGGCAATATTCTAGCATTTTGTAAACATCTACCCCAAGAAAACTCAATATAGAAAATTTCAAGATCGAAATCCATGAAAACAAATGTTTCAGTTGCAATGACATAGATTAGTGTATACAGGTGGACTAGTTGTGATATGTATATATCACATAAATCAAAAACAAGTAATCTAGAACATCAATGTTTAATATCAATGAGATATTTTAATTTAAAAACTCATTAAAAATTCATCATTATTGAATTGTTTTTATATTGATAGAAAAAGAGGTAAAGATAATATAGAAGATATCATAAAGGGCATAGGAATTTAACATTTATTTTACAAAATAAATTCATAGTGTTTAATGGGACTCTCAAGATTATTTTCTTTTGAAAACAGATATTCTTGCTGGTGAAAAAATTAGACATTAAAATGGAAAACAAAATGTAATTTCTGCTTATTGCAAGATTAAAATGCTGTGTGGAATACCTAAATCTGATCTTTTTGTTGTTGTTGTTGTTGTTATCACATATTCTCTGTACTTGGGGTACTTAGAATTATCTATTTCATGTTTTATTCTGTTTTCAAGTGAATATATTATATGTCATAATATAATCCTATAGTTATAAAGCAAAACCATAAAAATAATGTTTTCTGTAAAGATTGTGCAGTGAATTTTAAAAAATAAGTGTATGCACACATTTTTAATGTGTAGACTATTTGCATTTATTTGCACTTTGAAATGGTCTTATGCACTCACGTTTTCTCTACTTTTGTTACTTTTGAACTCATTTGCATAAAGCATAAAAGTTACCCAGATGTTCAGCAGAATACATTATTTTCTGCTTTCAAAGAAAGTGCAAGTGACATTTTCCGTCCTTAATTTAATATTCATTTTATTAAATTTCAAGTTAAAGAAACATAAATCCACATAAACCAATATGTGCTGAAGATGAGGAAAGATAAGAAATCAGACTCAACATGGCTTTGAAAAAGTCATCAACTAAGATAGAATAAAATGTTTGCAAACAAAAATGCAAATAAAAATTATAGTAGAATATGCATTTCAAAACATTTTAAAGATTCCTTCTCAAAATTTAGGCCTAGAGAGTCTTTGTACTAAACAGATTACAAAGTAGCAGTCAAATAAACTAAATGTAATTGAGCAGATGAGACTACAATATAAGCCAGTTTCATTTACAGCAAATTACTATTTTAAGCATCTGTCATGTAACTCTTGACGAGTAAAGAGCTTTTGATAATTTCTCATCTTTATCATGTATGTTTTAGATTCAATATTTAGAAGAAAAATATTTCATAGTTAAATGTATTTTTTCAACTTCATCTTGTAAATATTATATCTCAAAGAGAAAGAGTACCTTAAGGTCTCTCCCCTTTCAACTTATTTTGTAAACCAATTTTCATTTTACAATATTTTACTAGAATGTCTCAACTGTTCTGAATTTAAAGTAGTCAGTCAATTAGTGCCAATTTTGTTTTATACAATTTGTATATAGTTATTTTCTATAGTCACAAATAAATAAAATAGTTGAAATTACCATTAAAAGTATGTTCAGTTAAAAAATTGTTTACATGGAAGTGAAAACAATGACAGCTTTGTGTGTTTGTTTGCTTGTCTAATTTTTGATTTTGTTTGGTCCAGTAATCTGAAATAAGATACATTTTTCTGAAATCATTTAAAATGTCGGTTTACTTATCTGGTTAAGTTTGCTAAGAAGATATAACAATACAGTTATTACATGTAAACTAAAAATAAAACGACACTTTAAAAAAATATATAAAATTTGTGTTCAGAAGTTTGAGAATAAAAATTCATGGTTCATGACTTTTGTAATATCATATTATCTATGTTCCAATGGAATAATTATAAGACAAATCTCGTAGGTTAATTTGGTATGTCAAATAAAATAAAAGTGCTTTAAGACAATTACAAATATGTGTCTGTATAAAACTTATGAAATGATGTCAGATGTCTACACATCTAACACAATGATGTAAGAAATATATCTCTGAGTCAACATCTCAAAAATGCAAATCAGTGATAAAAATAGTTTGAAGCAGAGTTTTAAACAATTAAATTTTGTGAAGGCTTACTGTAGTAAAAAAGTAGATTTTACCTATACAACATATCTAAATGTAGATATGAAATCTAAAATATTGTATATACATATGTATTCATACATGGCGAGAGAAAAAGAGGAAGAGGGATACATAGACACAGTGACAGAGAAGTGTATAGAACGGATTCTCCTCACAATTATACAAGAATAGATTAATCTTATTTTATTATTTTATCTTATTTTGAGTTGTGAGGTAAAAGTAAAAGTTTACTACGTTAATACGTTGCATGTAGGTGAAATTTGGGCTTTTAGCTGGCCCTCTTTCTCCCTGACAGTGGACAAGAAACCCAGTGTGTTGCCAAATGACCCCTTCCCTCTTCCCTTTCTCCCCTAGTAGTGTCCAGAGTCTGCTGATTCCCCACTTGTGCTAGTGTATCCAGTGTTCAGGGACTGCTTATGAATGAGAACATGTGACATTCAGTTCTTTGTTTCTGTGATAGTTTTTAGTATGATGGTCTCCAGCTGCACTCATGTTGCTGCAAAGGTCATGATTTTGTTCTTTACGGCTGCTTAGTATTCCATCATGTATGTCTACCACCTTTTCCTTATCCAGTCCACTTTTGATGAGCATCTGAATTGGTTCCATGTTTTTGCCACTGTGAATAGTGCTGCAATACACATATGTGTGCAGTTGTATGCAATAAATATACATGTGCAGAGCGATTTAAGCTCCTCTGGGTATATTCCCAGAAGAGGGATTGCTGGATTGTATGAAAGCTCGATTTTTAGTTCTCTGAGAAATTGCCACACTACTTTCCACAAAGAACTAATTTACATTCCCACCAACAGCTTCTTTGAAGCTGCGCTAGCACCTGTCATTTTTTTACTTTTTATTGATAGTCATCCTGATCAGTGTAAGGTGGTATCTCATTGTAGTTTTGGTTTGCAATTCTCTGAAGCTTAGTAAAGCTGAGCATTTTCAAATGTGTTTGCTGGCTGCTTCCTTTGAGAAGTGTCTATTTGTGTCCTCTGTCCACTTTTTAAGGGTTTTTGTTGTTGTTTTAGTTTTTTCCTTTTATTTTGTTTGATCTCCTTGTACAGTCTGGATGTTAGGCCTTTGTCAGATGCATAGTCTGCAAATTTTTTTTTTCCTCAATTTTGTGGGTTGTCTGTTTACTCTCTTAATGGTTTCTTTTGCTGTGCAAAAACTTTTCAGTTTGATAAGGTCCCAACTGTCGATCTTAGTTTTTGTTGTATTTTCTTCTGAAGACTTGGCCATGAATTCATGTCTACTCCAATGTCCAGAGGGTGTTCCTTAAACTTTCTTCTAAGATTTTTTTTTTTTTTTTTTTGAGTGAGACAGTCTGCCGCCCAGGTTGGTGTGCAGTGGCATGCTCATAGCCACCACAGCCTTGACCTGCTGGGCTAAGCAGTCCTGCTGCCTCAGCCTTCCAAGTAACTGTAACTACAGGCCCATGCTACCATGCCCAGCTATCTTCTAAGATTCTAATATTTTGAGGTTTTACACTTAAGTCTTGGATCCATTTTGAGTTAATTTTTGCATATGGTGGTAGGTTGGTGTCTGATTTCATTCTTCTGCATGTGGCTAGCCATTTTCCCCAGCACCATTTAATACATCTGGTTTCCTTTACTTAATGATTGTTATTTATGACTTTGTTGAAGATGAGTTGGTTGAGGGCCTGTGGTTTTACTTCTGGTCTCTATCTTGTTCTATAGGTAAGAAAAAAGTAATCTTAGAGTTTAACTCTGAACCAGAGATGACACTTGCATCTCTCTGTCTCTGTCTCTGTCTCTTTCTCTCTGTTTCTTTTGGTGTTTTAAATTTGAAAAAAAATGTTCGCCCTAACTTATGAAAAATTATTTATGAATTTGTCACTTTTTAATTTTAAATTTTACTTTTATTTTTTAACCTAAAAAAATTTAAAAACAAACAGCCAAATATCCTTATTCCAAGGTTCACCAATTATTGATAACCTATTCTTTGTTTTTTTTTAACCTTGATATTATATGATCAAATTACTCTGTAAAATGTTTCTCAAATTGGATTGCCTACTGTTTTCTCATAATTATGTTTAGTTACTCATTTTTTGCATGAATATAGAAAAAGTGATTTCTTGTTGCATCTTATCAGGAGGTAGTCAATGCCAGTATGCCATAATATTGGTGATTTTAACTTCAGGTATTGGGTTCACAGTTTTTACCACTGTAATATAAGATCTATGAATCCATAGTAACATAGATAGATAGATAGATAAGTAAACATTTTTATTTAGAATAAAATGCCACTTAACAAATATAGAACTAATGATAAATCTAGAAAATCATCAGTGGAGGTAAAAAGAGTTAAAGTTTGATGAGGAATACAGTATCAAAGCATCTTCTCACAAATTGCTCACAAACTACTTTGGCTGAAGTAAATTCTTCTGTTTATTAAGAATAGGCAAGGTTTAGGATATCAAATTTCTATAAAAAATTTTATTAAAGGTTCTAGTTATTGCAACAAGGCAATATAAAAACAAAAATCAAAGTTTGAAAAGAAGTAAAACTAATTTTCTTTCAATACGGCACAGTAGGTTGAGAAAATCATAAGGAAGCTATAAAACAGCTACCTTTTTGGATTTTTTTTTTGGTGAAATGTCTGTTCAAGTTATTTGGCTGTGTTTTATGTGTCGATTTGTTTACTTATTATGAAATTGTGAGTGTTCTTTATGTACTCTGAATATAAGTCTTTTATTAGATATATGTTGGCAATACCTATTTTAAACCCATATTCGGATTGTGTGTGTGTGTTTTTCTTTATCAGCATCTATTAAACAAAAGTTTTTAATTGTAATGAATTAGACTTCATTTTTTTGTGCCATATTTTGATGTCTTATCAAAAATGTACTCAAGAATAAATGAATAACCTGAATTTCCTTTACTGGTGAATTTTATCTTATTAACTGATAGATTGTTTATAATACTGACTATAGAGGAGACATAGTTTAATGGGAATATTAGTAATTTAGATTTTGGCATGTGATATTTGAGATATTTTTAGGCTAACACAAAAAGAAAACAGTTGAAATTTGAAATTTGAATTCAATCACTGGTGTAAGCCAACAACATATATGTTGGAAGCCAAGGGGGTATAAAAGATAACTTAGGAAAAGAATTTTGAGAGAAAATAGAATAAACCATAGAAATTACCATGATTTTAAGTTATTAACGGAGAAAGGAGATTGAAGACATGATGCCAATGTTAAAGGCTAGGGCCAGATCATTATACAAAATCCAAGGGAGGAAAGAGTGGCAAATATTAAACAAAATAAAATAAACATTCAACATGACAAATACTATAGAGAGGTCAATACAATAAATAAAGAAAATAAGAACAACAACAAAAAGAACAATTATAAAGTTTCTGAAGTATTTTGCAAGAGTCCCTTAGTTGAGTTGAACATAATGCTAGGTTAAGAAAAAAATGAAAAATAAATAGGAAGGTAGTATACATAGACTAAATTTTAAGAAACTTGGATTTTATCAGAAGAGATTTTACATGTTCGAACTCATAAGCGGACTTTAAATGATTATCATAATACTATAAGAAGGGAATTGGCAGTAGTGGGAAGCTGCCAGGGGAGGGGGGTGGGACACACCTCATCAACAAGTGCCGCATAATGACCATTTGTATACCTAACCCTGAATTGTACCCTGTATCTTTAAAAAAAAAATTAAAAAAAAGAAGAAATAAGGTTATAGATAGATGATCAAAGATTTTTGCTCATAAAAGGACAAAAAAGGTTAAGTCTTTTAAAAGGCAATTGGGAACCGGGCTCAGTGGTTCAACCTGTAATCCCGTGCCTTTGGGAGGCTGAGGTGAGTGGATTGCCTGAGCCCGAGGGTTCGAGACCTGCCTGGGCAGTGAGACTTCATCTCTACAATAAATCAAAAAAAAAAAAAAAAAAAATCAGCCAAGCGTGGTAGCGCAGGCCTGTAATTCCGGCTACTTGGAAGGCTTAGGCGGAAGGATTGCCGGAGTCCAGCAGGTTGAGGCGGCGGTGGTCGGGAGAGGCCACTGCACTCCAGTCTGGGCAACAGAGTGAGACTCCAACTCAAAAAATAAAATAAATAAAATAAATAAAAATAAAATAAATAAATAAAAGACTATTGGGAAGGAAAGAATAGAGATTAGAAATTTAAGGATAGTAGTGTCTTGGATTGGATCAAAAGACATGGGATTCAGAAAATATAGGGTGATAATTGTTTTGCTAGAGAGCTTGAAGGTAAATGAAAAGAAGAAAGAAAAATATATTTATAGGAACAGGACTGGGAGATGCAGTGGTTAAATCCTGTGTGAAAGGAGATTAGGGAACAGAGGATAGTGTGGGGCAGTTTCAGGGAGGAAGGTTATTAAAAGTATAGAGTTGGTACTACAGACAAGATACAAAATTGAATATAGACAAAACACACTGCTGAATAATGATTAGAACCCAGCTAATGTTGATGAACATTAATATATGGTGGTTCCAGGCAATATTGCTCTTTTGGTTTTCCATAACAGCATTCAGTAACTCAAACAATTATTAAGTAGTGAAGAAAAATGGAGCATTGAGTCAGTTTGGAGGTAGAAGTAGAATTAACAGAGGAGTGAGACTTGAGGCAGTGTCTTACTATGTCCTTAAACTCTTCCTTTATTGTCATTTAATCAATTGTGTCATTTTAGTGCAAAATCTCAGTTTAGCCTCATGGTGGTATAGAAAAAATAATCACTTCAGTTGCTGAAAAAATAGTGAAAATAATGAAAATTGGAAAGACAAAGATAAAGCAAAGCAATAAAAATCACATCTCCTTTTTCTTTTGCGAGGACTGTTGAACAGGCTAAATGTGATGGTGTTCAGAAATTTGAATAATTGGATAAAAATAACAATGGATAAAGTTTAATAAGAGCTTATATACTCATGTACTATACTATGCTCTTGAAGATCTTAAGTTTGCAATGAGTAAACCACTTGCCCAGTTTATACGGTAGACTTTGCTTTGGACCTTACATTTTAGATCTCCCTTTAATCCTCTGATATACCTTGCATCATGGGGCAAGGAGTTAGGGATGTAAGTAAAGGAATGTGCCAATCCGAAAACATCACCCTTTATAGACCATACTCCTGGCTATATTGACCCTATTACTCCCTTTCCATGTGATCCTGACTATGCATTCTCAACCTGAATGAATTGTTTTGTTGTTCCATCATCTTCAAGGTGGACTATGCCTCTAGTGTGTGCATCAATAAATCTGAGTGGTAGCTGAGGGCGGCTTAGTGGTGGCTGTTTTGGAAAAGGAACTGTGGAAATAGCATGGATGCATAGGCTGGGATGTCTACATTCATGTACAAGTTTATCAGTCCCTTTATGGTGGGAGACTAACAGGGTGTAAAAAGAACTGTGGGTCATGTTATGGGTTGGTGAGGGGGCCTCAGTTTTGACCCTTGTGCCAAATTCCAAAAATTGATAGAGGCTAATCTAATTTGTTGAATTAGAATTAATCCCAGCAAGTTGGACACAATAGCCCATTCTCTTACACTGTATGCAGCATTATTTTTTTTGCTATGTTTACAATGACATAAGATTCATTGTGTGTTTATTTTGTAGACATCATTCATATCCTAACAGTGACATCAGACATAAGAAAATAGTAAAAATAAATAAAGTTAACGTATCCATAAAATGTTAAGTATAATTGTAAGGGATGATTGTAAAAGAAACAAGAAAAGCATGTTTAGACAGCAAAAGAGAAAATATTCTGTAAATTGTGGTCTTGGTTGCACTTAATGGAAATTCAGCTTTGTTTAATGAGCTGGGGCAGTGTTGTTATTGGTTGATTAACACTCAGCAATTTGCATTATTTGATTTGTAAGTGTTTTAGGAAATTAGGAAAAAAAGAAACAGTGCTATAACTGCCTGAAAATAAGAATGCAAACAGTATGTATAATGAGCCAGATGTGATGGCATTGTGAATCCAACACAAGGGTCAGTGGACAGTTACTTGATGCCGCTAGAAAGAAAATTTAGTAGCTGCAACTTTCACAAGAAATTGTTGAAGTTTTGTCAGAATGGTCCCAAATGATATTCCTATAACCATGAAAAGCATTACTTTACAAGGGCAGACAAGATTTAAAAGATTGAAGATTTATCATCATTGTCACTGTTATCATCATCTTCTTGCAATTCTTCTGGTTAGTAGTGCATCAGAAGAAAGTTATTCTTTTAGAGAAATAAGAATGATGGATCTGGCAACTACCATTGGAAGACGAAAATGTCTAGGAAAACAGATTGATACATAATAGAGGCCTGATGGAGAGTAACAGCATCCAGGTGCAAGACTCCTACATGAAAACATGACTCATGCCCTGAAGACTCCCATGAAGTACTCACAGAGTGGACAGTTTTGAATGAGTAGAGGATTCTCTGCTTTATCACAAGCTGTAATGATTTTGTTGCCATTGTTGTTGCTGTTACTAAGGTAACTTCATTTTTATTTGGTGGTTTTAAAAAATTGTTACTAAGGTAACTTCGTGTTTATTTAAAAGCGATGAGATATATTGGATTTGAGGATGAGGCACTGATCTCTTCTATATGGGTTTGGAATACAGGGCTGGCACCAAATAATGGATATTATTAAAAAGTAGATGGTGGTGAAGTTGATAGAGCTGTTGAAAGAATATTATTAATAGGTTGTGGATCAAGCAGAAGCAAGGAAACCACTTGGCAGGGATGTTATAAAGAAATACATAGGGATATATAGAATAAATACTAATGCTTTTATGAGATGCTTTGATTTTAATGGAAAGTTTTATGTTCTATGCCCTTAACACATTGGAAGAAAGGAAATGAAAACAAGATGAGAATAGACAGGAGGAATTCTGAAGATGTGAGTCAATTCGAATAGAAACACCTCAGCAATTCAATTGGATAGAAATTTGTTAAAGTGTTTGTGAAAATTGTTTTCTAAAAATGTTAGCTCCCTCAGGAACATCAGAAAGAAAGTATTCTGCTGCATTTATAGCATGTTTTGATTTTTTTTGAAGAATCAAATGTCTATTCAAATAGTGTCTTCTTTTCATAAATCCCAATAACATTCAAGAGTAGTATATTATCAAAGATATATCAACAAAGATAGTATATTATCCCCGCAGCAAACATTCCAGCCCTTGACATATATCCATACACACCAAGTGTAAAACAATTAAAATTTGTTTAGAAAAGCACGTTTTCTAATAGAAAGCTGGCTACGTGGTTTTAAATAAACTTGTACATGTTAAACATAACTAAAGTTTAATATTTTAAGAGTTAGCACATCCCCTAACCCGATATTTTATTGACGAAAGCATGGCAAGGTAGACATTTAACTCACATTTTATTTTATGTTCAGAAAGTTAGCAGTCTTTTAACTTTTCCTAGTTCCTTTTTCTGATCCTCCCCCTCAAGAGTCTCTGTACGTACATCTATCTGTATATACACATGCCTCCCTAGGTGTGTATATGTAAAGGATTTGGGGAAGTGGAGTGGGATAACATGAAAAGAGAAATGTCTCCACTTTCTGTGATTAGGGATTCTTTTGGTGGCTGGGGAATCTATTAAAGTTGATTCATCTGCTCTTTTCCAGAATAACGACTAAGACTGCTTGGAATAAAATATTTTTATTTGATGAAAATGAGAACTTGCTGCTCAATATATATGCAGAAGATTGTAAATCAGTTTCCTTCTTTTCTATCTGAATTTCTTCTTAACCCATTGCCTTTACCTTCACTATAAAAGAGGGGGAAATTAAAATGTATGATTTGTTTCCAAAACCAAATTTTTGTTCTAATATCAAAGTCTTACAATTCAAAGTAATATATAAAAATGATTGTGTCCTCATAATTATTCAAATGCCATTAGAAAGAAAAATAAGACGTTTTTCTTCATAAGTAAATTATGATCTATTTTATTCCATACCTTCATAGAAAGCTTTGCCTGTGTGAGTCAGAGCCTCAAAGTAAATCTCATTTACAATTTATGACATCTTTTCATCCCGAATATTTAGTTTCATTTCCTTTGCATTTTATTTCTTTAAACTTCTAGACTTATATTCATTTAGCCAAAATTGTCATAATCCTGTTCTTGTTTTGTCAAAAATCTACCATGTGTTTGAGAATACTTCATTGTTTTTCTTTTGTGAGGTTGTTGAACTGAGATATGAAACTAAGTAAGTAATCTACTAAGGAAGAATTGCTAAAAAAAATTAATGAAGTTAGCCTATTTGTACATTTATATAATAGATATTCGGGCTAATTCACATAACTGTTTCTTTCAAATTGTTATGTCTACAATTTAACAATTTTAGCATTTCTAATAGTATTTTAAAATTTTAATCAATATTTTTTACTATGATGTTGTGGGGTACAGTTAAGGGTTAGGTATACAAATATGCTTCATTTAGGCCCCCTTGTTGATAACAGGTGTCTCG
>NW_007054573.1:23219-23573 GCF_000164805.1 Carlito syrichta | reverse complement strand
ATGATCAAGGTCCACTATATGAGTGAGAACATGTGATACTCAGATCTTTGTTTCTGTGAGAGGTCACTCAGTATTATAGACTCGACTCTAGTTCCATCCAGGTTGCTGCGAAATTCATGATTTTGTTCTTTCTTTATAGCTGCATAGTATTCCACATGCATGTGTGTATATGTACCACATTTTTTTAATCCAGTCCTCTTTTGATGGACAGCATGGTTGGTTCCAGGTTCTTGCTATTGTGAACAATGCTGCGATAAACATTCGTGTGCAGGTATCTTTTTTTTTTTTTTGAGTTGGAGTCTCACTCGGTCACCCAGACTGGAGTGCAGTGGCCACTCCCGGCCACCGCAGCCT
>NW_007054573.1:22349-23199 GCF_000164805.1 Carlito syrichta | reverse complement strand
CTGCCCAGGTGGGTCTCGAATCCGCAGGCTCAGGCAATCCACTCACCTCAGCCTCCCAAAAGTGTGGGATTACAGGCTGAGCCACTGAGCCGGCTAAGTATCTTTTTTATAGAGTGATTTGAGTTCTTCAGGGTATATTCCCAGTAGGAGGATTGCAGGGTCATATGGGAGGTTGATGTTCAGAGCTTTTAGGAATCGCCACACTGCTTTCCACAGAGGTTGCACTAGTTTACACTCCCACCAACAGTGTAGGAGTGTTCCATTTTCACCACACCCTCTCCAACAACTGTTATTTTTTGAGTTATTGATAATTGCCATTCTGACTGGAGTTAAGTGGTATCTCAGCGTGGTTTTGATTTACATCTCCCTGATGATTAGTGAGGTTGAGCATTTCTTCATGTGTTTGTTGGCTGCTCAGATGTCTTCCTTTGTGAAGTGTCTGTTCATTTCTTTTGCCCATTTTATAATGGGGTTGTTTGTTTTTTTCTTTTCAGCACGTTTGAGTTCCTTGTAGATCTAATATGTTAAGCCTTTGTCAGACCTGGAGTTGGCAAATACTTTTTCCCAGTCTGTAGGCTGTCTCCCTGCTCTCTTGATGGTTTCTTTGGCTTTGCAGAAGCTTGTCAGTTTAATGAGGTCCCAATTGTCTATTTTATCCCTCATGGCCTGTGGGTTTCGGGTTTTGTTCAGGAATTGGATGCCAGTTCCTATTTCCATGAGGGTATGTCCTTCATTTTCTAAGTTTCTTCTTGTTTGAGGTTTTACATTTAGGTATCTGATCCATTTGGACTTAATTTTTGTATATGGGGATAGGTAGGGGTCCTGTTTCAATCTTCTGCATGTGGTCAGC
>NW_007054573.1:1505-21732 GCF_000164805.1 Carlito syrichta | reverse complement strand
GTAAGATGGACATCTTCACAATGTTGATTCTTCCAATCCATGAGCATGGGATATTTTTCCACTTGTTCATGTCATCTTTGATTTCCTTGAGCAGTGTTTTGTAGTTTTCATTGTAAAGATCTTTCACATCTCTGGTTAGGAAGATGCCAAGGTATTTCATTTTTTTTGTGTGGCTATTGTGAATGGAATTGTGGTTTTTATTAGGATTTCTACTTGTTTATTATTGGTGTAAAGAAATGCGATTGTCTATCGCACATTTATTTTATATCCTGAGAGTTTGCTGAAGGGCTTTATCAGTGTAAGGAGGTTTTTGACAGATTCTCTTCGGTTTTCAAGGTGCACAATCATGTCATCTGCAAAGAGAGATAATTTGACTTCCTTTTTTCCTATTTGGATACCCCAATTGCCTTCTCTTCTCTAATTGCTCTAGCCAGGACTTCCAACACTATATTGAACAAGAGGGGTGAGAGTGGGCATCCTTGTCTTGTTCCAGTTTTCAGGGGAAATGGTTCCAATTTTTGTCCTCTAATAGTATTTTTGTAAATGTATTTAGGAAGTAATTACAATATTTTCTGTTTCTTTAATTTTAGGCATAAATTATCCTTTTTTATTATATTTTATTTTGTTTATTTTAAAATACCTCATGCATTTCCATTCTCATTTGTGACTAGTAAGGTAAATTTTATTATTGTCAAATTTTTAACACACATATTATATATAAGTACATTATAAAATAAGTTTGAGTCATGTATATACTTAAGAAACTAAAAGTTTGAGTAATTTTGTTTCCAACATTACTAATTCAAGCATCCAAACCTCTTGCCATAAGTACTTCTTCCGATACACTGTTCAACTACTGTATCAAGGTCATTTTCAGATTAAAAAAAAAGTATCCTCATGACACCTCTATTTTGTCATAGTAAAGCAAGCCTCTCTTGCATTCTCTCCCCTACTATTGTCTATGATATCAATAATACTTTTTAAATATTTTAATCTCCTTTCACTTATGCACCTATTGACAAAAATCTTGATATTTCCTGTTTTCTTGTCTTTGAACTACCAAGTATGACTGGAGATCTAGATCACCACAAATTCATGATCATCAATCACAAATAAGGTCTCAACTCTGTTTCCTGATGAACTTTCTTTCTTACTTTTTTTGAAGATGAGACTTCAAACTGGTTTAACTATCTTCTAACCTCTGATTCTCCTCCCACTTTGTCTTATTCTTTGAAGGTGAATTGAATTGTCTTGCTTCCCAAAGAAAGTAAAAGGTAAGCCCTGAGCTTTCCCACCTTGCATTACCATATCTCTGGACCAACCAGCATTTCCTATGTAAATAAACTATTCTCTTGACATCTCAAGGTGGGTATTTCAAAGACATTGTACAGTTAGCATGTTCAAGATCAATCTTATAATAAAACTTTCCTCCTTTCACTCATTTATTTTTAGTGTTCCCCATCTCAGAAGTAAACACCAGCATCCTTCAATGAGCCCATCTGAAAATTGGGAATCATCTTTTATTTTTTCTCCAATACAATTTTCAATTCAGTACCAAGTCTCATTGATTTAATTATTCACAATGTCTGTCATCACCATTCTTTCTTGAGAACACAAATTTCACAAATGCAGAAAATATAGAAATATATTTTTCTTTTGAGTTACAAATTATTGTGCCTATATGCTTATTAACTGTATTTTTAATCTAAATGACATCTTTCTAATAGTTAATCTTCTTATATTGTTTCTTATATTTCTTTTCTATCATCTCAAATCTGTACTTGTATAGTCAATATTTAACAAATTCTTCCTTGTTTGGCCTAAAAGATGTTAATGTGCCTTTCAGTATAATTCTTACAGATTTTCTATCAAGCGTGGTGCTTTTTCATAGACATTTGTGATACAGTAGAACATGTATGTATTAAACCACCTCAAATTCAACTTAAATTTTATTTATATTGCTAATACATAGAAGTAATAATATTTAAGACTCTAACCAAATGGGGTCACATAATTGAGATTTTGCACCTGCCATTTACTGCAAGTCATCCTTTGTTCTTGTGGTTTTGTATCTCCTTGATACTTATTGAACCAATATATCATCTCAGATCTAAGCAGCTAAAAAACACATTGTAAATTAAGTAGGTTTTTATTTTAAGACTATATTTAGTTTATAATAAACCTTGAGTTTAAAGAAATACATGGATTTAGTTCAAAGCAAAAGAATTTTAGAAACTATCTTCCATTCTACTTCCATGGTGATATTAGCAAAGCACATGGAATACCATATTTACATCTGAGTTTATTACAGACATAAGTATGTGAAGAGTTATATCTATTTTAAATACGAAAATGCTTTTTTTTGCATAAACCTATGTAATTAGTATTCTCCCCAAAATATTGATACTTAAAAAATGCAAATTTTTACCAAAATAATATGAACACATTTAGGTCATCTGGAAATTACTTGTGAAGGAATTCATGAAGAAAACTTATTTCTAACACTAGCATAATCACTTGTACTTCTATTGCATATATTCCTTGTCTTTTTCCTAGAAATATATTATGCATTGTTCTAGTTGTAGTGTTTTTACAATTTTGAACACTGCTCTTTTTATCTATTGCAAAGTTAAAATACTTGCATTTTACTTCCTATAAAACTTAAAATTTATTTATATTTTATTATAATTATATAATGTATGAATGATGTTCTGAATGCATATATTGTCTCACAACTAAATTAATTGAACAAATTTTTAAAAATGACCATTAAAAAAAGATTTCTCAAATTTATGGATTTTTTTTCCCTACAAGAAAATTGTAGGTAGTCAGTTGCAATGTAGGAATTTAAATTGTGTATTATAAATTGGTTTATATTCCTAAGGAATCTTTGCAATAATAAAACTGATACAATTTCAAGCCAAAAATATTTATTTGAAATAAGATTTTGTGTAATTAACCACTTGGTAGAATTCCAGCTGTACAATGAATTATATCTATACTGGTCTATTTTTATACTGAAATCTCACCTTAACAAATTCACTTCAGATCCTTACAAATAGTATTTGCAATATTATCTTCTGATCTATTTTATGGACTTATGATGGACAGAGAAATAAAAGTTTTTCATTTAAGTGGTAAGCAGTAATTTAATGTATTCCTTCATGGTACATTCCAACTTCAGCTACTAACTCTTATTGCAAAAAGAATGAGTCATTAAACCCTCTGATTCTTTGTTTACATTTTTATATGTTTTAAAAAATAAACACATTGAGTGAAGACCAAGTGAAATGATGAATAGAGCTCAATTTTGAAAAAGAGACAATCAGATTATTTGTGTATATGTGATTTCCCTTTTTTGTGTTTTGCTTCATACACTTATTTTTCAAGAATATATAGATCAAGATATATATGTCAGCAAAAAGGAGAAAAACATAATTTCAATATTCAGTCAATAAGTTTTAGGTTTGATCCAATTTCATATAGAATCTTTCCAGCTGTTTCTTATGGAAAATTGAAATATATCAAACTTTATGTAAAGCTTGATGACTGCTTTGTCCACTACCTGAAAATAACTTACATGCTATAATTTTTCTATTCTCCTTAGGAGTGAAGTTCTATGGATGAAATGAAATAATTTTTTTTCCTGAAAATATAGCTGCTTAATAGGAGTTCAAACTGAAAGCTAATTTCTAACTGGGAAAAACATGGATAGCATATTTACTTGGGACAGTAGTAATTAAACATTACCCGTGGTTGAAGAGGAAATCCAAGGTTTTCCTGTTACTATCCAAGATGAAACATAAACATAACACATATAAAATCATATATACATAATTATTGTTCCCAAGGTGATAAATCTAACCTGTATATTTGCATGTACTTATGTATATTAATAGTAAATTTATGTTGTATGTTTTCACAAATTATAAGAATCTATCGGTAATACATCTCCATGTTTGCATTTACTATTACTTGAATTATTTTAATTAAACCATACTTATGTAATGGCAGTTATTTATACAATACTATTATAAGTGCTCCGGGAGGTACAAAGATGATGAGCTCCCAAAGAGGTTTCTATCATTCATTCCATGGTGAAGTTTGGGATGGAAGCAGAGAATAGTCAAATACAAAGAAATATGCCATGACTACTATGAAAAATTAAAGCATTAATTCATGTGAATTAAAAATAAGCCATGACATTTCAAAGAAAGTAAATTCTACTCTCGATAACTGGAGAAAAATATAAATTGAGAAACGTGGACTGAATGGATTCTGAAATGTGAATTGGTGGAGCAAAACAGAATTCCTCAGGAATGTACAAGATTACTGAAGGAATGGAGATAGTAGTAAATGGGCTATGGTTTAAAACAAAGAAAAGGTAGAAAGATAATATGAAAAACACGTTATAAATCTGTGAATTTCAATGTAATTGTAAGTCAGTAATCATAATTTTAAAAAAAATAATGAACATTGTGAAGTTTTTACACTTATTGAAAGGGTATGTTAGATTTAAAAGATTGGGAAACTTTGTTTTAGAAATTCCAAAATGTGGGGCTGAAAAGTTTACACATATATTTCTATAAACAATGGTGTGATATTTTATTTCTATAAACAAAGGTGAAAAAATGTATGCTTATTTTTACTGGAAAACATCCCTATATAAACTTTTTAATTTAGAAAACATTTAGATTAAAAAATTATATGTGGCAAAGAGAGCTCCAATATCCTCTCCATACAGATATCCCAATATTAAAGTATCACGTGAGTGTGCCATATTTGCTGAAATTAATGAAATAATTTTAATATTATTGGAGAGTACTGAATAAGAATAGTAATTTATTTGAATTAAAAAAAAATTTCTCCCTAATGTTTTTTAGTGTACAAGAATATCATTAAGAATACTACAATGTATTTAGTCATCATGTCTTTTTTAACTCTCTTCTTGGCTGTGATAGTTTCTCAGACTTTCTTTGTTTTTGATGACCTTGAGAGTTTTGAGGATTCCTACTCAGGTATTCCAGAGGATGTCCCTCAACCGGAATTTGTTTGCTATTTTGCTCATGATTAGACTGGGTTATGTATTTTGGAAGGAAGACTACAAAGGTAAAAGGCCACTCTTATCACATAAAACTATCAATATGATAGAGAATACTACCAGCATACTTATCACTATTGATGCTAACTAGATTATCTAGCTGAGGTTGTGTTGTAGGATTCTATCTACACACACACACACACACACACACACACACACACACACACACACTTTTTTTTCTTTTTCTCATACTGTACTCTTTGAACAGAATTCACTATTAGTACTGACTGTTACGTTTTAGAGAGTTGTGCACCATTTTTGAGAAAGGATAATTCGCATGAATTATTTAGATATTATCTGCATAGAAGAGTTGTGCAACAGCTTTTTTTTTTCATTTTTATGATCTCTTTTTAGGTGTAGACATGTTTATGTTTACAAGTCTTCTTGGATAATTGATCCCTTTATCACTATGTAATGTCCTCTCCTAAAAGACATGGCACACCTAGAAAGTAGCTATCTTGGCTTATCGCTACTCTTGACCAGTGACCTCAAGGCAAAATTATAAATAAACAATAACGAGAATAATCCCAACACAGAAAGACATGGATTTTTGAAAGACACTTTTCAACCCACTACTTCTCACAATGAAAATAATTTGCCCCCCCCCCAGAAAACCTTCACATAAAATTAGTGCTCCGAAACAGTTTGCCATTTCTTATCTTAACAATAACATGACACCAATAGAAATATGTATACGTCTAGTAGGATAAGTGACGCCATAGATTATATGAAGGATAAGTAAATCAGACTTCAAAATACCGAGGAGTAAGTAGAATAGGTTGAATCAGAGGAGACAGACCTAGAGCTCTTTCTTGGTTGGTAATCTTGACAATAGAAGTGTGGGGGTAGGATGATGACATCAAGAACTTTGTAGAGATATAGGAAGGGTGCTTTTGGGAAGTAAATTTTAAAAATGTTTTTAGGAAAAATGAAGACATGCAGGGTAGGGAAATATTTCTAAACTTAGACAAAATTGATATAGTTTCAAAACAGCAAGAAATACATATCAAGAATCAGCTAAAAGTTTAGAAAAGACGTTCAACCTTCGCAAAAGGAACTTCACTTCTGAGATAAAAAAAAAAATAGAAAAAAAAAGAAAAGAAAGAAAGGGAGAGTGGGATAAGGGGTCACTATAGGAGAGAGAAAGGATGTGAGAGCAATTTCATCCAATATATATTTGGGGGGGAATCTTATGATTTTCGAAAAATTATAAACACTTGTCTTTTAAGAAGTAATGTATCTGCTGCAACAATGTTTTTCTTTCTCCCCTTTACCCCCACCTCCTTTCCCACGCCCCGCTGCCCCGACAACACTGCTGAATGAAAACCAAACAGTAACAAAAAGCATGATATTTTAAAATTACATTGGTTGGATTTTGATGACTTGTTTATAGAAAAGTTGCCCAAAATATCCGTATCAGGGTAACTCTTTTTTTAATGTTTGAGATTTTAATATATTTACTAATTTAGACCAAGAAAACAAAATATTCTGAATCTTTACAGAAATACATTTACTATAGATTCCCAGTCGCAAACTTTCTCCTAGATTAACAGCAAATGGGGTTTCCTGTTTGTGGCCTGTAAAGCAATTCTAATGATCTGAATAACCCCGGAGGCCCTTCAAGGGCTTTACAGGGAAAATTAATTGGAGATTCACTGTCTTTGGAATTTATTACTATTGGCATTTAATAGCTCAAATTCTCTCTCATATGTTAATAAATTACAGTGGCATTTTAGCACTTCTCTCTTCTCTCTTTTCCAGTTATTGTTCTTGTATCATTGCAATTATATTCATATTTATATAATTCCACACACCACCCATGACTGCCTATTTGCTATTTAATCCATAGGAGTTTTGAAGGATTATAAATTTAACTTAAGCATTTCTCTGTCTGTATTATCACATAATACTCAGTGTTAATTGGCAATTGTTCTTTTCTGATTCAATTATATGTTTCCAAGTTGAGATTCGCTTAAGGAGAATTAGCCTGGCAGTACAAAAAAGAAATAGTAATACTTGAAGACATGAGAGACACACACAGTAGCATTCAGAAAGGCCTAAGATATGCTTTGTCCTCTGGCAATGTGGTTATGTTCCTTCTCACCATTGCTTTCTTGTCCTGGGTCATTGATATTTACAGACTAGAATAAGGTGAGGAGTTATTACTCTCAAAAAATTCATTCACTATGATTTTTTAATCTCTTTTCATTAACTAAAGCACCTGCATACATTTTGCTTTCTACTGAGCATTCTATGTGCCTGAAAAAAATCCACTTCAATCAAACCATACTTTCTGCCAGAACTTAAAGTAGTTGTGTTCATCCAATGAAGACAATACCAGTCATGTGTTAAAATAGTTAACCCTTCCTGAACAAACTTGACCAACACTGTCCTATCTATGCAATAGTCTAGCTCTGTGCATTTTTCTATGCCTGTAAGGGATATTGAGGTGACAAAGACATTGAAATGATAATAGAGCAGGTCACAAGAAGAAACAAAGTTGTAGCTTATATGTTGCAATTCATGGTGAAAGTGAATGCTATAGAAGTAAGCAAATGACTACCAGGCATGGAATAGTGCAAGGCATCTTTAAAAAGTGGTGCTGAGCTCACATACTGTTAAATTCACTGACTGTGCAGAAATCAAAGGAAGAACATGGATAGTTGGTCTCCTGTGTGCTCAAATTAAAGTCTGCAAAGGATTGTGTTTTTGGAAGGTACACTGTCAGCCTTAGGGCCATTTAGGAGTAGAACAAAATTTTAAAAACACTATTAAGTAGTTTGTCAGAATTAGAGTTAACAAAACTTAAATCTACAGAGCTATTTGGAAAGTACTTTACGCGAATTTGAAAGTGTGGCCTACATTTCCAGTTTCTGACTAAAGACTTTTACGCAGCGTGTGTTTTGCATGACCTTTCTCATTTTGATAAGAACAAGTTGAGAATCAGACTGATTTCTGCCTAATCAGCAGGGATGTTGAGAAATCACTCCTGCAGTTCCTGCTGACACTTATTTATAGGATTTGCTGATGGTAGATAAGAAGATGTGAGGATGTGAAAACCCATGGGTGGGAGTGAGAAGAGTGGATAACAAGACAGATACACTATCTAGTTAATTTCAGTAAAAACCCAAACTTTAAAGTTAAATGAAAGATTGAACTGAGGGATGTATAAGATAGGAGATGTGAAGACTCATGCAATTTCAAAACTGATAAATCTCTGAGTGGTGTAGAGGAAAGAATATTCCGTTTAACCACATAGTAACTTTCATAAATTCATTGCCTATACAAGACACACCATAAGAAAATGCTCTCATATTTTATAGGTGTGTTCCTACACTTTTTTGTGAATTTGATACATCACTGTTTCTTTCTTTCTTTCTTTCTTTCTTTTTTTTGAGTTGGAGTCTGAGTCTGTCGCCCAGACTGTAGTGCAGTGGCCGCTCCGGGCCACCGCACCCTCCACCTGCTGGACTCCAATGATCCTTCCACCTCAGCCTTCCCAGTAGCCGGATAGTAGCCGGAATTACAGGAATGCGCTACCATGCCTGGCTGATTTTTTGATTTATTGTAGAGATGAGGTCTCGCCAAGTTGCCTAGGCTGGTCACTGTTTCTTACTGTTAACAAACAGTACACTTTCGTCTACTGTAAATGTTAGAGAGCTCATAGTATGTTTTTATATTTACACTTTTTTATTGAAGAATCAATATTTGTCTTTACATGTTGGTCTACCAAATCTGCAAGTGTTATCTTTTAAACTTTTCTTTACTTTTAACTTGAGAAAGTATTAAACACATACGTGAGTAGCAAGAAAAGTACACTGAAAACCCATATGCCATTCTCACAGCTTCAACAATTCTTCACCTTCTGCAAACCTCCTTTTTTTGGTCAACTGCACCTGTTTTGTTGGGAGGATTTTACAACAAATCATGTCATATTCATGATAATTCTTTATATCTATTTCCTAATGATAATGTCTATTTATCTTTAAACAAAAATGTATTATTACCATATGAAAATAGATGGAAAATAATTCATTATTATCACCTCATACCCAATCTATATTAAAAATTCTCCAGTTATCTCAAAGAGGATTTTTATGGTTGGTTTGCTTAAATCGCACAAATAATAAAAATTCCACACACTGTCATGCCATATTTGGTTATTACACCAAATTCTCTTTTGTATTCTATAACAGGTTATGTGTGCGTGTGTGTATGTGTGTTTGTATGTGTG
Organism: Carlito syrichta; assembly: GCF_000164805.1. Taxonomy (NCBI): domain Eukaryota; kingdom Metazoa; phylum Chordata; class Mammalia; order Primates; family Tarsiidae; genus Carlito; species Carlito syrichta. The sequence goes on along the minus strand of NW_007054573.1, from coordinate 12,397 downwards.
TGTGTGTGTTTACACACAAGCATGTGCACAATTTAATCAAGAAACCAGGTCATTTATACTGTAGGATATCGCACACTGTGAATTTGGCTAGTTGCTTTGTTATGCTATATTAATCTACTTCTCTAATTACATGTTCCTTATAAACTAGATGCTTAATTTGATTCAGGATCTTTTTGGTTGCTTTTGTTGACAAGAATGGTTTGCAGGTACTGATATCTACTCCCAATCAGAACACACTATGATGCATGTAAATCCAGATTTTTCTACTTTTAATAAACATAATATATTGTTAACTAGATACCATCATTATAAATTTCTCCATCAACATTTTATATAATCGCTTTAGCAAACATTAATTATTTTTACCCAATCCTTTGTTTTCATTATTTTATTATGTATTATCAAATAGTATATATTTATTTTGTTTATCCCTTCTTCATTTATTAGCTAGAATTCTTCTATTAAAAGGAAAATAAAACTCATTTACTGATTATTCAGTTTTCTTGCAATCAAACTTAATTAGGAAAGGGAAGATAAACAATTTTTCCATTAATTAACTTTCAGAGAAATGAATCCTTCACTAACAAGTTCTAATAGGACTGATGGTTCTTTATAATATAATAATGACATAAACTTATGAGTATAAAAAAAAAAACTCATGAATATATTATATACATAAATCTGCATATCTAGATATACTTCTGAGATAGATAGATACATATGAAGATCTATCTATCTATCTATCTATCTATCTATCTATCTATCTATCTATCTATCTATCTATCTCAGCAGTAGATTTCAGAATTATCCGCTACAGATGACAGTCTTGCTCAGGAACAACAAGCGTCTTCCTTGTTTGAATTCCACTGAGGCTTGCCATAACCTCCACAAGGAATATTTTATTACCACTGATACTTATAATAGCATCAGGTCTGCCAGGTCACAAGAACTAGTTATAATACAATCTGTATCTGCCGCCAATTCTTCTTCTATCTCTGTGCCCAATCAATACTGGAAGCCATTAATGTCAACTAGTGTATGATTCAAAACAATTTCATAGGTGTAGAATATCCTGCTTGAGGAATTCTATTCATCCAGGATTGTGTTTTCTTCTTCATGGTCGGAGGTGCAAGATTAAATAATGTGTCCATTACAATAGAAGGACTATCCTAGCATGTGCCAGATGATTAGACACTTAAGTACTGATGTGATAGGTTCCTGAATGTTTTAAGGGTTTATTTCTCACCTACTAGTATATGTATACTACTAAGTCTATACTGTGAATTCCTGTTGAACAAATTCATTGAGTATTAATTTTTTCATAGAGTTAGCCAGTGTTATTTTCTACAGCATGCTTAACTGATTCAAGCCTATTAACAAGCCTATATAGACTATAATATGACAGAAGGTAAGAAAGATAACATATCTATGGTACAAGGCACTAAATGTATACTCTAGTCCACATAAAGTGAAAGCCAACTCATTTTCAGCCTAATGTATTTGGGAGATAAATGCCTGTATCTCATCTAATCAGGACTGTGATCATCTACTTTAAGAAGGAAGTCACAATATAGACGTCAGTTTGAATTCCCCAGTTGTCTTTTTTCCCATGTTCCCTGGCAGAGAAATTCTCTCTCTAAATCTGAAGATTCTAAATCTGCAAAACCCAGAGAGACAGTAAATGCAATTTCACAAATGGATCACTAGAAGTGATGTAAGTGCTAGCACTGTAAGTATGCTATTTAATCCTGAACTCAAGTACTCTACTGCAAAGAACATTGCACCATATAGTTTGCTTGGTTTTTTTTTCATTAAGAGAGTATACTGTGTCTCAGAGGATGATATGCCCATCTTCACAGGGTATAGTTTCCACACTGTGCCTTTGAAAGTCCATTCTATTACTCTCTCAGGTTGACAATTTCTGAGTAGGGTGAGGTGTGATAGAACTAGTGTATTACATGATTAAATGCCTACTTTCTCATTTCTTTTTCTAGAATCCTTGGCATGATTTTATGTGGGATCACATGCTGGTGAATCAAGAACACTTAAATCTATGGATAGTGATGCTAATTCCAGGAGTCAGTTGCAATTGAAAACAAACCCAGAATATGTGTGATTTTAGTAAAAATGATTTGTATACTGCTTACAGCATAGCCTAGCTCAGACAACTAGTTGTCTAAGTTATGATTTCTCTATTGGGACATTCTAAATTCTATGCAGCATCACTTTCTACCTCAAATATCTTAACTACTCTAAGTTTTGTTAGTGGCATGGCCCAAATTAAGGACACCACATCCAGGACCTTTTCTTTCTGGGCAGAGTCCTTTCCTGCTCTAGGCTCTAATTAAAGCTTATGGCCATTCGTGCCACCTGGGATCAGACTGGAACAGTACCCCAGTATAAAGTACAATTCCTGCAAGAATAAAAAAGGTATAACAGGAATTGATTTATTTCTATGGTGGGATGCATAAAATATCATCATTTACTTGGTGTCGTTGGAAGGGAGTGGTATAGCACGTCCTAGACTAACGGACACCTGAAAATGTGAGTGAATGTTTGTAAAGTTCGTAGGGTTTAACTCCTACCCTCTGAGATTCATAGTCCTACCTAGACTTTTGAAGTAGTAACTGCTTCTTGTTCAACAAGTCATATAGGAGTGAGTTCATCATATAGCAGACTGATGTGGTGTTCTGTGAGAAGCATGGTTGGTGCCGGTTTATTCAGTCTATGATGATTAGATGTCAAAGTTGTACACAAGAATAAAAATTTAGATTTTTCGTTCATTCCAAGTGAATGCAAACTGCTTCTGGTTGTCCTTTTTGATTGAAATAGGTAAGAATGTACATTTCAGATTAATGCATGTATACCATGTATCTCTGGATGCATTGATCTGTACTAGCAAAGATACACCTGACAAACTGCTTATGCTATGCAGTTCAATATGAAATAGTGAATTTTTTTCTTTCAGGAGGTTTCTGTTGTATGTAGGGACAAAACTAAATTAAATAGAGAATTAATGGGAACTATTACCTCTATGCCTATCAGGTTCTGAAGGGCAACACTTATTTCTACTATTCCTCTAGAGTGTGATATAACCAATAGGATTAGACCTTGATAGAAGTGGGGAGTAATCCAGATCTTTCCATTAGGACTTTTCCACTATTATAGTTAAAGTCTTAATGGTGTGTGAGCACTATCAATGTAGACATTTATAAACATCTTGATGCTTGAGCAATATCAATTTGGAAACTTTGACTAAAAATCTTAGAAATATTTTTGTGCATCCCTTTTTCCAATGACCAATTACACAAGCAAACTGTCACATGTTCCTTTTGGGAAGAGGTGGAGAATCATTATTATATACAGTTTTCACAATACTGCAAAGTCCTTGACGCTAAAGTCATGATCTCACCTTGAACAATAGGTTTTGGATTTAAAAAAAAAAACCGATTTATGTTCAGAAATTGGGAAATGGATAGTGTCTTTGAAACTGATTATTTTAACCTCCTGATTGTTCATACTTGATTTATTTTTGGTTGGAGAGACTGTGTGCTATCATTCTTGAATGTTGATCTGGTTGCCTCTACAAATGCCATATTCTATTAACTCTCCACTCCTCTCTGCCTTTCAGGCCTCATTCTTACTTTCCGAGAAGCACAATGATTGTGTCAACCTTTATTGTAATGATAAATTACTATCTTCCCCCCTTCCTTTACCCTGTCTTATTTTATGGGTCCTATCATATTTATTGCTATCAAAGAGTACCGTTCTGCATTTGCCTTGTGTCAGTCTTAACCTACAGAGGGAAAACATTGTTGAATTTCTCCATCATGCTGGAGCCCTTGTTAGCATATTTCCTCTTTACTACAATAGTAGTGTGTCCTCTGGGACTATCTGTTGCACATAGTCATCTGCTAGGTTTTCTGGATTTATATAATACCTCCACTCTAGCAAGATCAGTTCTCTATGCCCTTTGATCTTTTCTACTCTCTACCATAGTAGTTCTAGCATTCCTTAATTAACTTAGAATGTGCCCTACCTTTTGTTATCTTTCTAAGAGCAATCCTGGAAACATGTTTACTCTGTCTCCCAATATGCTTATCAGGTTGAGAAGTTCTGTATTCTGGATGTGTGCTCCTATATTGTTCCACTGTTCTTTGTATTCTACCTCCATTTAATCATTACTCTTAAAATTTAGTCCCACATGTAATTTCTCATCTCTTACTAGTACATGTTGGCTAGTTTCTTCCATATACAGTGCCTTTATTTTTAAAAAAAAGTTTAGCATTTCTCTGGGCAGGTTATGTTTGATTTAATCCTAGTTTTTGGTCTAATTCTTATTAGGAAAGATAGGGTAGATCCTGGGTTGATAGACATGTGTTGTTTACAACTGAGAAGCAGTGAGCATTACTTTTTAACAGGGAGAGGTGGACCAATCCTCCAAATTCAGAAGATTCAGGAAATTTGGAGGAATCAGGAATTTTGAGTTAATCAAACCATTATATCTGGGTCTTCGTCCCATTTCTTAGGGTCTCCCCCCCACATCCAAGATCCTGACATGGCAGGGCTGATCTGCCTAAGGTGAGAGTTTGATCTCTTGAGCACTTCACCTCTTATGATGATGCCTTGGTCTTTGTTTTCAGTTTTCTCTGTTTGCCATCCAAAGAAAATTAGAGGTTTTTTTAATATGGTGTAACAGTTTTTTAAAAATTGAACATAATAATTTGAAACCATTATTATTGGATGTATGAATTATACCATTAAAAAAATCTGAGAGGGCTTGTGATTATTGTGTTCAAAAGACTGAGCAGAAGTGATGCCATATGACTATTGGGTCTTATTTTCTGGGAGACACTCATTGTGAAACACTGAATCATTATTTAGGAAGCATGACTACTCTGAGGCCACTATACTGTGAGAAGGTCAGGTCACATGGAGTGACTGACTATGAATGAAAACTCTGATAACCAGTCCCAGTTGGAAACATTTTTGAGTCATCCCAACACAAGTACTAGACATGTGGGTGAAATGCCTCTAGATAATTACAGCATCTACTTCTTGAGTCATTCCCAAGCAGTCTTCAAACAACTGTAACACTGACAAAGTGTCTCCCTCGTCTGAGGAAATTCCTGGCCAACAGAATCCATGAGCTGCCAGTGTAATAAAATTGTTTTATGCATCTAAGTTTTTATGTGATTAGTTATGTGGGAGAGGTTACTAAAATATAATTTGGCAACTAAAATATATGGCATTATCTTTGTGACTAAATATTTCTGGGGTAGAGGAAGATCTGAAAGGCGATTGATAACTAAAGCCTGGGAGAAATTGTAAATGAGAGTTTAAAGTGAAGAAAATAGTATTAAGTATTTTCTGTCATGGCAGAAATATTAGCAAAATTCTTGCCTGCATTAATGTGGAAAATAGAAAATGTAGTTAAAAAAATACATAGATTTGGTTAAAACATATTCAAGTTGGCACTTTCATTTTTAAAACAAAGTTCAGAAGAAATATAAATCAACACTCCCTTTAGTTAGCAAAATAATGTCAAATCAAGAAATGAATTTTGGGAAAAGATAAAATATAGAATGCAATTACAAAATCCTCAAAAAATCTATGAGTGTAATATAGAAATTTTTTGCAAGCGAGAAAAAGGAATACTGAAAATAATCTAAATGATGTGCTAATGTGCTTATTTAACTATCATTAAAAAATAGAACTCCTGAGAATATTAAGGATATTGTCACTCAGCATCATTACAGTGAGTCAAAAATATACATGAGCTCATCTTAAAGAGATTATTTAATGTGGCACTTATCTAATGGAGTAGATTATATATTGATTATTAGAAACCTAAAAAAAGTTTTTTTTTAAATTTTTTGAGTTGGAGTCTCACTCTGTCACCCAGACTGGAGTGCAGTGTCCGCTCCTGGCCACCGCAGCCTCGACCTGCTGGGCTCTGGAGTTCCTTCCGCCTCAGCCTTCCAAGTAGCTGGAACTACAGGCACGTGCTACCACACCCCGCTGATTTTTGATTTATTGTAGAGATGAGGTCTCACTAAGTTGCCCAGGCGGGTCTCGAACCCGCGGGCTCAGGCAATCCACTCACCTCAGCCTCTCAAAGCATGGTATTACAGGCTGACCCACCAAGCCTGGCTAAAAAAAGTTTTAAATAACTTATATCTATTCATACAACAAATAGAGACCATATAAAATGAAGATAGGTTTTAGATTTTAAAGATACATGGAATTTTACTGTGACCACAGGCAACTATAAAAGAAAGGTAACAGAAATAGAGTAACTTAAAACTCAAAGGGCAGAATAAAGAGCTCTGAAGAATCTTTTCCAGAGAACACAAATTATCTCTAACAAAGGAACTGGTGACATGTGCACTGTTTAATTTCAGAATTGCTATGGACTAGTAATTGCTATGTACTTCCCTTTTCTCCACCGTTTGAATAAATGACTTGATGGCAATTAACCGTTTCTGTCTTACACCCATAGTATGCTGGAGCATATGGTGTAAACATCCTATCACTTCAGTATACAGATTTTCAGATAAAAATGATCTATGCCCTAAACACTATTCTAAAGGAGCCTCAACTACATATAGACCTAAATAATTGATAATATTCTGGACCTTCAGCATAAGCCTGAAGCCAAAATGAAATTAAAGTTTGGGAGGATTTAAGAAAACAGTGAGTATAAGTGGATATGTAAGCAATATAAATAACTTGTCGCACCAGGGTTGATTATGACAATTTTTTAATGACTAAAAATGGTTTGAGACTCCTGACGCTGAAAAGTGAGGTCTTTATTACAGTCAATGAATCTCACTGGGCTTGTGTCTGTATCAACTAGTATGGTACACTAGACATGACTCTTAATTCTGATTCTTAAAAAATGTACTTTCCTCCTCATATTCTGGAATACTAACTTTTGTCATCCTATGCCACAGCTTTAGAAATCTGATTACACTGAGACCATTAGGCTGTGAGAAAACCTAGTCCAAATAGACAGATCAAGTCTACATGTGTAGTCAATATTTTGTGCTGAGCCAATTTTTTGGGGTCAGTCCAAATCAAGTGCAGACATATTAGTGAAGACACCTGCAGATAGTTCCAGAACTTCATTATTGCATTACTCCCAGCTGTTCAACCTTACCAGATATTGTGGAGGAGAAAAACACCATCGCTGATGTGTCCTTTCTGATTCCAGATCACAGAATTTGTAAGCATAATAAAATGATTGTTTTGTACTCCTACATTCCTGAGAAATTTGTTATGCTGCAATAGTAACTGGAACATATGCTGCCAAGGAAGCCCTCTGGCTTTTACATTTAGCATTTAATTAATGATTTATGGCCTTGAGAAATTTTTCATTATCTACCTCAAGGCAGAGTACAGTAAACTAAGGACCCAGAGCCAAATCAATGTTGGGTTTGATTTTGAAAGTCCCGAGAGCCAAGAATGGTTTTTATATTTTTAAAGGATTGCACAAAGAAACAAACAAATTAACAACAAACCAAACAAACAAAAAGAGTAAAAGAATGAAAAGAAAATAAAAACATATTTAGAGATTTTTATGTAACCCTCAATGTCTAAATTATTTACTATATAGACCTTTACAGAAAATGTTTACTGATCCCTGTTACATGACATCATTTACCAAAGCAATAGTTAATCTAATTTCACTGTCAATATAATTAAAATTTTTCAAGTTATTTAATTACCTAATATATTACGCCAGCTCTTGAATTTACTTTTTTCAGTTTTACATTGCAATTCATGACCAATGACAACTATCGGCTGGAAATTATAATTTAAAAATTCAGCAAATTAGGAACAGGCAGGAACATCTTCAACCTGATAAAGGGTATCTGCAAAAAAAAAAAAAAGAAAATCTATCAATAAGCATTATACTATCATATCATTTGATAGTATACTATCATATCTATTGATAACACTATACTATACTATCATGAAAGATTGGAAAAAAGGTATGAATAGTCAGTTAGTCTTACTATTTCAGTCTATTTTTAAGTACTAGCCAATGCAATAAGACAATAAAGTGACATGACTCATTTTGAGTATTTGTAGATGTATTATTGTGTTTATAGAAAATCTTAAAGAATTTTTAAAAGTCACATAAAATTAATTTTATGTAATCACATAATATAAGTACAATTTTCCCAAATAATTACATTTCTTCATGCAAGCGATAGGAAAAAAAGAAAACATTAAGTTAGAAAAAAGAACTTAAACTAGTATTCACAAACATGAAATAATTAACAATAAATGCAACAAAATATGTGTAAGATTTGTACACTGAAAACTATAAAACATTGTCAGCATACATTTTTTAAAAAACTTAAGTAAAAAATATACAATGTTCATGACCTGGAAAACTCAATGATTTACAGAATTAATTAGTTGATGACTATGGATTAACAGTAGATGAAATTCAAAATTTCATCAGACTTATAAAAAATGATAAGCTGATTCTAAAACTACTTGAAAAAATAAATTATCTACAATTGACAATACAATTTTGAAAAAAGAATGTTGCTGGACTCAAGGTAAAGTACCCAATTTCCAAATTTATTTTTAAAGTGAAATCTAAAGTATTATATTTCATAGAAATACATTTAAAACAAAAACTATTACAGAGTACAGATATAGACCCCCACAAACATAGTCAATTGCTTTGAAAATGATTTCAAGATAATTTATTGTAAGTATAAGCCTTTCAATATATTTTTGCAACAATGTGATATCAATATAAAGCATACAAAATATGAACTTTTCTCTTATTTCACACCATTCTAAAATGAATTCAAAGTGGATTAGACATAGTGATATTTAAGCAAAAAAAAAAACCAAAAAACAAAAAACAAAAACTAAAGCAATGTTCATAATTTTGAGACAGGTAAAAATTTCCTAACACAAAAATGTTAACAACAACAAAATTGAAGTAGTCAGACTTCAATGTTTAAAACAAGCAAACAAAAAAAGGACTTGCTTTTCCAAAGAAACCATAATGAAAATCCACAGACTAAGAGAAAATATTTTTGATAAGTATAATTGACTTAATATTTGTGTTTAGATTATAAAATAACTATTAAAACAATAACAAAAAGACACAGCTCAATGAAATTATGGAACAGATTAAAGCAGTCACTTCGGAGCACAAAGCTAATGACTGATAAATGACTATTAAAAGTTTTTACTTAAGGAAAATGCAAATAATTACAATTAGATACTACTATCCACCCCTGAGATCATCAAAATTAGAGACAAATGTAACAAATCCTGGTAAATGTGTGGAGCAACCAGACCTCTGGTAAGTATGTAGAGCAACCAGGCCACTCACACTTTGTTGATTATAATATAGTATGGTACAAATACCAAGACTGGACATGCAATCTGTGTAGTTGCCCAGGGCACAGAAGGGTCCTGTTTCAGACTTCATATTCTGCTGTCACTGTCTTCAAATTCTAAATAAGATTTTGATAAGTAATTTCAAATAATTATTGTATCCTAGTACCCACAAATTATTTAATTGACTCTGAAAATCATTTTGGTAAATGATCTGGCAATTTTGTATACATTCAAACATATACTTAACATATAATGTAGTTCTTCTACTCCTAGTTACCAAATGAAAATGGATGTCCAGAAAGTAATTATTTATAAATACTTATAGTAGCTATATACACAATAACTCAAAACTCAAATGAAATTGCAGCGTGACCCTATAGTGAATTAATATTTAAAAATAAAAAGGGGAGGAGACGGGGCAAGATGGCGACGGCATAGGTGAACTGGTGAGATTCTCTGAACTTGAGTTCCCAAAAAAGCTATTACTTCTCTTCCCCCATCCCCCAGCCCACCACCAACCGTGCGGGTGCCAGGCCCGGGAACTTCAGTCCCACGCAAGGTCAGATATTGCGCCCCCCCCCACTGCTGCCGTTCTACTCGTGTGTGGAAGTCTACGGCCCCAGCACCCTCCAGATCCCTCCCTGGCTGCATTGTCTCCAGCCCGGGCACCCGGCACCAAGCCACCAGTCACACAGGGAGGCTCTGGGCACCCGCCCCTCAGAGACACTGGTCCCATTCCTGGCTGAAGTACTCTGTAGGGTCCCAGCACCACCCTCACCGCTCACCGCCTGCCCTTTGGAACTTTGGAGCTCTGGAACTCCGGGTCCACCCTGGCTGAGGCACTCAGTGTGAGACCCCAAGCCGGAGGACCCAGACAAGTGGAGAAAACCAGATCTGCTTAAATTGCCTCGCCATTCTCCAGGCAGTGACTTCCATTGCCCCGCCCACCTATCAACAAACTTTACCTCATTTCCTAAGGCCAGATATTGCAGTGTGCGGGGAAGTTTTTGGGTCCCTGCTCCCCCCCCGGCTCTCCCCCGACTGCATTGTCTCCAGCCCGGCACCTGACACCGCCGTTCACACAGGGAGGCTCTGGGCGCCCGCCCCTCAGAGACACCAGTCCCATTCCTGGTTGAAGTACCCTGTGGGGGGCCCAGAGCCACTCTCGTCACCTATTGCCTGCCCTTTGGAGCTTTGGAGCTCTGGAACTCTGGGCCCACCCGGGCTGAGGCACTCAGTGAGAGACCCCAAGCCGGGGAAACCAGACAAGTGGAGAAAAACAGATCTGGGTAAACTACCTTGCTATTCTCCAGGCAGAGACTTCCATTGCCCCGCCCACCTATCAACAAACTTTACCTCAGTTCCTAAGGCAACAGCGGAAACAGGAGACAAAGCCCCACCCCTACGCTGCAACGAAAAACAAAAGGGAGAGGCTGGAATCAGAGATCACAGAAGTGACTCTAGTCTGATCACTTATTTTGACTATTGATTTTATCATTGAAACTGTTGGTTTA
>NW_007054573.1:0-964 GCF_000164805.1 Carlito syrichta | reverse complement strand
ATTACCCAAGCAGAAGAAGAATCTCAGATCTTGAGGACCAAAATATAGAAATAACCCAAACTCTTAAAAATACAGAAAATAAGCTAAAAAAGACAGAACAAAACCTGCAAGAGATGAGTGACTACCTCAAGAGGCCTACCCTAAGAATAATCGGACTCCCTGAGGCAGAAAGAGAAACAGAGACCACATTGAAACAAACTTTCCATGAGATCATTCAAGAAAACTTCCCTTATCTAATCAGTGATGCAAAAATTCAAACATAAGAGATTCAGAGAACCCCCGCAAGACAACAAATGAGAAGACCAACTCCTAGACACATAATAATTCGCCTAAATAAAGTAGGCACAAAAGAAAAAATCCTAAAGGCAGCAAGAGAAAAAGGCCAGATCACCTACCATGGAAGACCAATCAGAATAGCAGCAGATTTATCTGCAGAAACCCTGCAGGCTAGGAGAGCTTGGAGCCCTATCTTCAAAGTCCTAAAAGATAAACAATTTCAACCAAGAATAACCTACCCAGCCAAGCTAAGCTTCATCAGTGAGGGAGAATTAAAATCTTTCCCAGATATCCAATCCTTAAGAACGTATGCTGCCACCAAACCATCTCTACATGAAACACTTAAGAAAGTACTAAACACAGAAGAAAAGGAAAACAGAACAACGTTCATCACAAGAGTACAGGGAAAAGAATAAAATATACACAAACCAACCCAAAACCAAAAGAAAGACAAAAAAAAAAAGAGAAAAAAACAAATGGAAGAACAACAACTCAATAAGAACTCCGTGATAGGGATGAACTCTCACATTTCAATAATTAGTCTGAATGTGAATGGACTAAACGCACCACTGAAAAGACATAGAATGACAAAATGAATAAAATATCATCAGGCAACAATATACTGCCTTCAAGAGACCCATCTCACTAGAAAGGACATACACAGACTCAAAGTAAGAGGATGGGAAAC
>NW_007054572.1:0-950 GCF_000164805.1 Carlito syrichta | reverse complement strand
ATGAGATCCCAACCCAAGGAAAAAAAAAAAAAAAGAAAAGGGAGGGGAGATGGCATGTTGCATGGTGAGAGCAGAAGAGAGAGAAGCAAGAGCTGGAAGGGAAGTGGTACCAGACTCTTTCAAACAACTAACTTTCACATGAACTAGAAGAACAAAAACTCACTCATTTCCATGAGAAGGACAAGGTATTCATGAGAAATCCACTCCATGCCCAAGCACCTCTCACTACGCCCTACCTCCAACATTGGGAATCACATTTCAACAAGAGATTTGAAGGGGACAACTATTCAAACTATACCACTCTTCTAAACACTGTGCTAAGTTTTGAGAACAGACAAAGAATAAGATCTAAATCATGATCTCAACAAACCTGTGGTCTAAATAGGGAGATGGATATTCATCAAAGTAGGGTAAGTGCTAGATGTATGGTAAGTGCTAGGGTCGTGTCTTTCCAAAAATGGTTCAATATCGCCAATCCCATATACTTTTCTAGAACCTGAAATCACCCATCATGAGAGAGAGCCTAACTCCCCTGCCTTTAAATCTGGACAGGCTAGCTAGTGACTCATTTAGAGGTAAGAAAATGCAGCAGAAGTGACACTGAGTGACTTCCAAGGCTGAGTCCTGCAGGCTTCTGCCTTGTCTTCTGGAATTCTCACTACCGAAGTCTGCAGCTGCCACATAAGCAAACAGACTGCCCTGTGGATGCTATGCTATGAGAAAACCCAAACTAGCCTATGCAGAGAAACCACATGGAAAGACTCTGAGACCACATAAAAAGAGAGAGATGCTTGGCAGCTAACAGATGCTCCGTACTCCCTCCTTTGCAGTTCCAGCTTCAGCCACCATTTAACTACACCCATGAAGACAAGCTAGCTGCCCAGTTGGGTCCTTCCTGACTTTCTCAACTACAGAAGTCACAAGATTCAAGAAGGACTAAGTTTTGTGGC
>NW_007054571.1:0-792 GCF_000164805.1 Carlito syrichta | reverse complement strand
TCGCAGACTTGAACAATCGGGGTCAAGCGGTCCTCTCGCTTCAGCCTTCTGAGTTGCTGGGACTAACGACACACGCCACCATACTCCAGGGTTTTTTGTATTTTTCATAACGATGAAGTTTCCCGACAAACTTCCGGGCTCAACGTATCCTCCTGCCACTGCATCCCAAAATGCTGGGATCACAGTCATGAGCTTCTGTGTCTGACTGGGGTTTTTATTATTATCATGAAGCAAGGGTTGCAATCGGCCGCTCTCTGTGTCTTGTTCGTATGTGGATGAACAGCGGACTGGCATCTATTGTCCAAAGCGAGATTAATGGTGAAACATTGCCTATTTAGTAAGTTTTTAAAGGTTGTGTTCTGTAGAGTGACTCTAGATGGACCGTCGCTGCAAAATCTGGTGGTTAAATACACGAGCGAAGCAGAGTCCTGTCCTTGTTCGGCCTCAAAAGCAGGGGGGCCGATGGCATCAACAATCGCATAGCCCCTTGGAAAGACAGCCTCTGCAGTCATGGGTGGACCACCAACCATGGAAACACAGCTCAATGGAAAGAGTTTTGCCTGTTGCTTTATGCTGCTTGGACTCGGGCCAGTGTCCACTGGTCCCTCCCACAGGAGAGTGCCAGCCACGAAAGCCCATCCCCAAAGGAAATACTGTTAAATAGGAAGTACCCAGAACAACACAGTAGCATTGGCACGGTTAGGAGGTTCTAAAACAGATGGAACTTAATATCCTTGACCCACTGACCAGAAATCAGGAAGGCCAGAGGTGCTATCTAGAGGTGGAGAATGG
>NW_007054570.1:0-2723 GCF_000164805.1 Carlito syrichta | reverse complement strand
GAGCCCTGCACCAAAGAAAGCCTATCCTGCACCTGATTGGAGAGCCCTGCACCTGACACAGCCTGTCCCATACCTGACAAAAAAAGTCCTTCACCTGATGGAGATGGTCTTGCACCTGATGGGAGAGTCCTGCATCCAAAAAACCCTCTCCTGCACATGATGGGAGAGTCCTGCTCCCACAGAACCGTGTTCTGCACTGGACGGAGAGTCCTGACCTGAGAGAACGTGTCTTGTGCTTGACGTAGAGCTATGCACCTGAGAGTGAGTCATGCACTATCCAAGCGGGAATTCTGTACTATATGGAGAGCCCTGAAACCGAGATGGAGTCCTATACTGTACAGGTGGCCTAAACTCGAGAGGGAGTCCTGCAGTGGACGGATAGCCCTGAATCCAGGAGAGAGTCCTGTATCAGAGGTAGAGCCCTGAACCCGAAGGACAACTCTGTACCAGAGGGTAAGCTCTCACACCTGCAGTAGTAAGGTCTGTGACACCAAGGATTGGCTTACCTCTCTCTAGATCCAGGTGCTGATATCCATTCAAAGGTGTGTCGAAGCGGGAGCAATAAAGGCGGACTTGACTCGCCATGAGAACAGGCTTGAGAAGTCCTGGGGTCATCCTCTCTCTCTGGGCAGCTGGGCTTGCTCTGCCCCTGTCAGTGAATATTTAGCCATTATTACATGTTTGCCATTAAAAATTATGCTATATGAGCATTCTTAAGCAAAGCTTTGCGTATGTCATATATCTTTCAGAGAAATTTTTAGAAATACAGTTGAACACATTCCCCTTCCAAATTTGTTGTATCACTTCACAACTCAGTTCATAATATAACAAATACTGACAGCGGTTTTATTTCCTGAGGCTTTGTAGGTGCCAGGCCCTGTATCAGGCACTTTCACGCACTGTCTTGTTGAGCCTGTCATCAACCAGCATGGTAAGTTCGAGAATGACCTCCCTTTTAGGGATGAGGGATGGAGCCACAGGGCATACAACCTACTTGCTCAAGTGACCAAGGCAATGCCAGACGCAGGCGTTCTGACCCAGAGTCTGCCCCATTTTTTTTTTTTTGAGTTGGAGTCTCATCAAGTTGCCCAGATTGGTCTTGGACCTGTGGGCTCAGGCAATCCACACTCCTTGGCCTCCCAAAGTGCCAGGACTGCAGGCTGAGCCACCGAGCACAGACTGCCTGCCCCATTCTTTCAGAGAGAATCCACCTCCATTCAGGAGGAGACAGCTTGTGGAACGCATAGTAACACTGGCGGCCTTACCCAGGACAGGAGGCCAACTGGAAGTTCACTGTTGGAAAGTCACCCTTTTACATCTTCATTAACAAATCTTTGAGTTTAATGTTGATATAAAGATCCAAGTTCAAGTCATAGAAAGATGTCACAAGCCAGGCTCGGTGGCTCAGCCTGTAATCCCGTGCCTTGGGAAGCTGAGGTGAGTGGATTGCCTGAGCTTGCGGGTTCGAGACCCACCTGGGCAACTTGTTGAGACCTCATCTCTACAATAAATCAAAAATTAGCCGAGTGTGGTAGCGCACGCCTGTAGTTCCAGTTACTTGGAAGGCTGAGGTGGAAGGATCGTCGGAGACCAGTAGGTCGAGGCTGCGGTGGCCGGAAGCAGCCACTGCACTCCAGTCTGGGTGACAGAGTGAGAACATGCAACAAACCCAGACATCAAGACATTAAAGGAGAGAATTAAAAAAATTGAGGAGAGACAAGAGGAAAACAGGAAGGAGCTGATGTCAGAAATGACAGCAGTAAACAATACTGTGATGGAAATGAATAACAGACTAATAAGCATGGAAAGCAGAATCAGCCAAGGAGAAGAAAGAGCTCGAAGACCAAAACACAGAACTAACCCAACTGTCAAAAGCATAGAAAAGAAGCTCAAAAAGACAGAACAAAACCTGCAAGAGATGAATGATCACTTCAAAAGACCAAACCTAAGAGTAATCGGACTTCCTGAGGCAGAGAGAGAAACAGAAGCCACACTGGAACAAACATTTCATGAAATCATTCAAGAAAACTTCCCTCATCTCATCAAGGATGAAAAAATTCAAACATGAAAGATTCAGAGAACCCCTGCAAGACAACAAATGAGAAGACCAACTCCCAAACACATAATAATTTGCCTAAAAAGTAGCTATAAAAGAAAAAATCCTAAAGGCACCAAGAGAAAAAGGCCAGACTACCTACCAGGAAAAACCAATTAGAATAGCAGCAGATTTATCCACAGAAACCCTTCAGGCTAGGAAACCCTGGAGCCCTATCTTCAAAGTTCTAAAAGAGAAATAATTTCAACCAAGAATAACCTACCCAGCCAAAGTGAACTTCATTAGTGAGGGAGAATTGAAATCTTTTCCAGATATCCAATCCCTGAGAACCTATGCTGCCACCAGACCACCTCTACAAGAAACACTTAAGAAAGTACTGAACACAGAAGAAAAAGAAAAAAGAACAACAACATTCTTCATAAGAGTACAGGCAAAAGATTAAAAACACACATGAACCAACTCTAAAACCCAAAGAAAGACAACAAACAAACAGGAACAACTCTGTAAGAACCTTATGAGAGGGATCAACTCTTGCATTTCAATTATTAGCCTAAATGTGAACGGACTAAATGCACCACTGAAAAGATATAGAATGGCAAAATGGATAAAATATCTTCAGGCAACAATCTATTGCCTTCAAGAGACTCACCTCACTAAAAAGGACACG
>NW_007054569.1:0-787 GCF_000164805.1 Carlito syrichta | reverse complement strand
GGGAGGTCAACGATCCTTTGAAGCTACTCACCGGGAGTGCCCAGGAGCTCAGGGAAGCACCCCCTCTATCAGCTCTTGGGAATGTTGTTCAGGAATAAATGGGAGCGCTTGCACCCTGGGCCTGCCCTCCTCTAGGGGCTGTGACGAAACGGACAGACATCAGAGAGCCTCTATATCATTTCCCCAACTGTCAGTCGAAGCCACGATCTCTATCACGGGAAGAGCTACGTCATGCCGCCTTCACGGAAACGCGACTCTGCCTCTTTCCCTCCGCTGGCTGTCACACTCGATAGGCTCAGTCACGAGCGCAGGAATTCGAATAACACATGGGGTATAGAGCGTGACGGCTTAAACATACGAACATCGGTATTATAAACATAGTGAAGAAGAACTTCCCTATGCCTGAAAGGAGGCCCCGTTATCTCGGTGGGAGGCAAGAAAACGCATCGGAAAACCAATCGGAAACCTTTCCGGCGTAAACATTCACGTCACCTATAGCATTCACGCCGGTCCCATCTGGCTTAGCGTTGCCGTGACGTTCCCCGATTCCTCTGGAATAAAAGCGTGACCCTCTCGGCCCGGCACGCTGGCACGTGCCTGTACTTCCAGCCATCTGTCAGGCTGAGATGGAAGTATCCCCTGAGCCCAGTAGGTCGGGGCTGTGGTGGCCGTGAGCCTGCTACCGTTCTCCAGCCCGGGCGACAGAGCGAGACCGCAACTCAAAGAAAAAAAAAAGCGCAACCCTCGGTATGGATGATTCACGTGTGCCTCCTCGAGTCGTGGCAAG
>NW_007054568.1:0-372 GCF_000164805.1 Carlito syrichta | reverse complement strand
TCAGACAAAATGCCCTTCAAGCTATTAAAAATCAAAAAAGATACAGAAGGCCACTACATAATGATAAAAGGCTCAATCCATCAACAAGAAACATCTATCCTAAACATATATGTACCCAACATAGGTGCACCAACTTTCATAAAGCAACTTCTTGGAAAACTAAAGAAAGATATTGACTCTAACACTATCATAACTGAGGACTTTAATACCCCACTCACAACCCTAGACAGATCATTAGGACAAAAAATCAGCAAGGAGATCCGGAACCTCAATATGACTTTGGACCAAATGGACTTAATTGATACCTACAGCACACTCCATCCAAAGACCACAGAATACACATTCTCCTCATCACCACATGGAACATATTCT
>NW_007054567.1:0-770 GCF_000164805.1 Carlito syrichta | reverse complement strand
CTAGCCCTCATTCAGTCAGCCTCTCACACACCCACTCGCTCACCAGCACACACACAACCTTTTCCATATACTCACTCACTCACACGGGGACTCGCATAGTCTGATTGGCTCAGCCACCATCTTCCCTGTCTCTCCAAGTTTCTCTTTTTTAACAAATTCTTTGGTAGTGGACGATCTCTGATGTCAGAACTTGATTATTTTCCTGGTGAACAGTTTTTAGGCCTGTAGAGTTACACCTGAAATAAATTTCACCACAGAAAAGCTTATTTATAATGGCATTGAATTCAACACTTAATGAAGTAATAGTTATAAAACTTCACTGACATTTGTTGGAAAACTATACCACAGTCCATAAGCATTTTGCAGGACTCTACATATGTGTTTCAAATGCTGGAGAGGATACAAAGATGCATTCTCAAAGAATATAAAGTTCAGTCGAGGGATGAGATAAAGTGGAGGATGACTGAGCAGACACCATCTGTCTCCTGCTTCAGGAGGAGATCAGGGGACAACATTCTAAGAAGAGTGACCTGCATGAACAAAGATGTGTGTCAGGCAAGATGATAGTTTAAGAAGTGGTGAAAGATGAGTCTAGAAATATCAGAAGACTTGAGGGAGCAAGAACTGTGATACAAGTGAAACTTAAATTGTGATTAGATAGGAGAGGGATTTGGAAACCATTTTCAGGAAGTGAATTTTAGGATGGGTTTGGTAGAATAGGTGATAGGTAGGAGATGGGGAATTGGAGGCATACTCCTGCCCCCACCCTA
>NW_007054566.1:0-1600 GCF_000164805.1 Carlito syrichta | reverse complement strand
AGATTGCCAGAGCCCAGCAGGTTGAGGATGCTGTGGTCGGGAACATGCCACTGTACTCCAGCCTGGGCTACAGAGTGAGACTCCAAGTCAGAAATAAAAAGCAGAGAGACCAAGATTACTCTTTCATGGTTGACCCCAGACAAGGATGGGGGTGAGGCCTTTTTAAGCAACTTTCTCCAACTGCTTTTCAGGCTCAGTATGTGAGTGTGAGAGCTTTTCAAGGTATGCTCCCAGGACTACTGAGGGCATAATCCCTCTGGAAGGCTTCAGGGCATTTTTTTTCTGTGTGCCAGAAATCAGGATTTCTGGGGGATGGACCACGAGCCCCTCTGCGCCCCTGGACCTACCATTAGTGGGCTAATTCCACCTGAATGTGACTTTCTAACTCTGTCTCATCCTTCTCTGTGCAGTTACTTCCCACAATTGGATGATATCTGGCAGCAATGGGGGAGCACTGCAGGTCACTGCTGTCATTGCTACTGCCCATAATTTGCCCACGTACTCCTGGCGGCCCACAGGCTTTTAAGAAATTAACTTCAACTGGTCCCGGTGTCTCAGCCTGTAATCCCTCGCCTTGGAAGGTTGAGGTGAGTGTATTGCCTGAGCTCGCGGGTTCGAGACCCGCCTGGGCAACTGGGCGAGACCTCATCTCTACAATAAATCAAAAATTAGCCGGGTGTAGTAGCACGCGCCTGTAGTTCCAGCTATTGGAAGGCTGAGGTGGAAGGATCGCCGGAACCCAGCAGGTCAAGGTTGCGGTGGCCGGGAGCAGCCACTGCACTCCAGTCTGGGCGACAGAGTGAAATTCCAACTCAAAAAAAAAAAAATAAATGGAGCCGGGCGTGGTTAGAGTGCGCCTGTAGTTCCAGCTACTTGGAAGGCTGAGGTGGAAGGATCACAGGAGCCCAGCAAGTCGAGGCTGCGGTGGTTGGTAGTGGCCACTGCACTCCAGTCTGGGCGACAGAGTGAGACTCTAACTCAAAAAAAAAAAAAGAAAGAAAGAAAAGAAACCACTCAGACATTCTACTGCAGGACAAAGAGCGGCCTATCCCATCTCCCTGGGCAAATCTCCTTCAGATGCAGACTAGGACAACCCAACCACTTATGGTTTAGCATAATAATCTCTAGTAAACTTTTAGGTTCCTTGTCAACTCTTTGGCTGGCCATAAGAATTTGTGAGTTGCAAATGTCTGAGTTTGTGTATTGTAAATGTATAACAAGTCTCTTGCAGGAATCCTCCGGCCCCAGGGTTAACCTAATCAGCCCTTCGTGGATTATCTGACAAGAGTAAACCTCAACATGGCAACAATCATGTGACTAACCCATCCATCTGCCTGCTGTCCATCACCTGATGTCAATACCTGCGCTTGTCTGCACCATTGTGATGATGTGGAAGCAGACCACCACCCAATCACCTTAATGATCTTCCCCCATCTAGGGGAATGGTTAAAAGGACTCAACCACAAGCAAGCAACAGCCATTGCCTTGCTAGCCTCTGGGGTAGCCATGTGCTCTTTGAGCTATGGCTGTTGCCATGCTTCCTGTCTTTGGCCCCCTCCCCCACCTGGGGAGGTAAATCTTCTCTCTTCCTTCTCTTTCT
>NW_007054565.1:0-856 GCF_000164805.1 Carlito syrichta | reverse complement strand
TAAAGCAAAAGCCTCTGATTTCATCCCTGGTGGCCACCCAGGTGACCTGGTCCTCAGAGCAGTGTCCCTGCCCCCCCCAGTCCAGCCTCTGCAGCGGACCCTGAAGGTTGCTCCAGTTTTTTTTAACAGCTCTCCTGTCGTGAGTAGGAAAACACACAGATGCTTCCACTTCTCTTTGTTTCATTTTTCATCTTGGGCAAAGGTTGGAGACAACAGCATCAGGAGAAAAATTTCATCATAGCAATAGAGATAGTCAGGGTATCCATTTATTTTGGCCCATCGGTGCTCAGGCACATCACACAGATGCTTCATGAGAGTCTTTGAGTTCAGTGAGTGAGTGTTTGGGGAAGGAGGAGAGGATGGTGCAAGGTGGGAGAAGTTCCCATGGCACATTCACCCTTGTGTTGGCCATGCTGACCTCCCTGAACATTAAATCAGATCCCTTGAAATGAATGTCCCTTATGTTTTTCCTGCTTAGGTCATACAAATATTCTTCATCTCAGTCTTACACATGATATATTTTCTCGTTCTCACTCCTAGAAGTAACAAATAAATAGTAGAGGCACACCTCCTGCATTATTTCCTACATGAATGGACTCATGAGAAACTCCTTGTTGCAATATTCTACTGCCCATGAGCAGTTTAATAAGGTGGTAAGACATGGATACTCTCTCTTACGCTTCTGTAAAAAATATGAGTAGGGAAAATGAATAAAGAACACCCTCTCGAATAAATGGTGCTGGAAAGACAAGACAGTCATATACAGAAGGATGAAACTGGACCCCATTTCTCACCATACATAAAAATCAACTCAAAATGGATTAAAGATTTAAATGTATGACCTGAAACTATAAAA
>NW_007054564.1:0-826 GCF_000164805.1 Carlito syrichta | reverse complement strand
TCCCTGCATGTGAAGCACATAACTAATGGTAATCACTGCTGTTGCTATCAAAGGAAAGTTTGTTAGTTTTTTCTTATTTATATAAAAAAATTGAACAGAGACAGAATGTCACTATGTTGCCTAGGCTGATCTTGAACTCGTGGCCTCTGGTGCTGAGATTATAGACTTGAGTCACCATGCCTGACCTAGGATGAATGTTTTTAAAAAATCAGAAATCATGGTGAAATCATGCCATACTAGCAAACAACAACAAAACTAATCGGAAAATAGCAAGTAGTGCCAAAAATGAGGAGAAATTGGAGCACTGTACATTGTCGGTGGGAGTGTAAAATGGTACAGCTACTATGGAAAACAATGTGGCAATTCCTCAAGAAATTAAACACAGAATTTTCATGCCGCTCTACTTCTGGGCATATGTGCCAAAGAAATGAAAGTCTAAAAGAGAAATTTGTACATCCATCTTCATAGCAGCCTTCTTCACAATAGCCAAGAAGTGGAAGTAACTTGTGTCCATTAATGGATGAAACAAAATGTGGTATATACATACAATAGGAATGTTATTCAACTTAAAAGAAAAGAAAATACTGGCATGCTACAACATTAGTAAACTTTGAGGACATTATGCTAGGTGAAATAAGCCAGACACAGAAAGACAACTTTTGTACGATTTTACTTATGTGAGGTACCTAGGATAGTCAAGTTTATGGAGACAAAAAAGTAGAATGGTATCTTCCAGAAGTCAGGGGAGGTGTGAATGTGGAGTTATTGTTTAATGAGTCCATACTTTTCATTTTCTAAGATAGAGTTCTGGAGATGGGAGGTGTTG
>NW_007054563.1:0-745 GCF_000164805.1 Carlito syrichta | reverse complement strand
TTCCTGGTAGACTGGGCAGTCCTTGTTCCCGAAAGCTGTTTCCCCTAGGGCTAAGATTAGGAACTAAAATTACCATGATAGTTCTGTCCCCTGCCCCTAGCCAGGTAGAACGTTTTCTTTTGTTTCGTTAATTACCGAAACTCTGTCTGCTTCAGCCCATGGCCGCCATCTTGGAAGCCCTGCATTTCCTTGTTCAAGAGTGTGACAGCTACTATTTGATTTTTAGAGTAGACTTGTTGGGATAAAATATATACATATACACTCATAGCTGCGTAAATCTATGCTTGCTGTTTTGATTCCTTTTGCTACATTATTCAAGTGTAATAGTTACTATATGATTTATAAAAGAATTAACGATAAGGTATTAGCTTAATAGGATATAGCATAGTATTAAAGTCCAATAACTAGATCATATGAAAATTAAAGTTTAGACATATGAAACATGAATTATAGTAAAGTTTTGTAGTTTAAGAATAAGTTTTAACTGAGTTATAAGGCGTTATGTTAAATTGTAATAGGTTAATAGTATAGTGTTAAGTTGATAATATTAATTGTTAAAAATATTGGGAATCAGTGAACTTGGATTGAACCTAGAGTTAACTCAGGAAAGTTTTTTGTATTAATCAGGGTATAGAGCAAAGAGTATAATATGAATGATTCATTGAACATTATGGAAAACACTTTGAACGATTTGTATTGAAATTGTGCACCTGTGACCTTGATGTAAGCACGGCAGGCATCATGG
>NW_007054562.1:0-1316 GCF_000164805.1 Carlito syrichta | reverse complement strand
TTTTGACACGGGCGTGTCACACGGAAGACAATGGCTCTGCGGGTTCATTTGCCAATGAGGCCCGAGAGCCATTTTTTGCTTTCCGGAAAACAACAGTCTTCCATGGGAGACATTCCTCCAAACGGCACGTCACTGAATGGGGGGGCAACAAGTATTACAGTGGCTTGGTCTTTGGCGTGACGCCTGATTCTCCCTGTTTTTCAGCGTGTATTATCCTACATTGAATGCAAAGGCCTAGCAGAGCTGGATGCAACGTTTCCTGTATACAAAGTGCACAACTCCATGGTGCCACACTGAGCGACATGACCGGTTCGCTGTCATCTTTGGGAAAGCATGATTTGTTCACCTACTGAATTCTAAAGTGTTTTTGATTTGACCTGTCCGTCTCCTATCCAAAGCCATTGCTCTTCCGTTGGCATTTACGAGGAAGAGCTGACAGGCTTGGCTTGCTGGCTGTGAGTGTGCATCAGCTTGGGGAATGCTGTGTCAAATGCTGACTGCATTGTGATGTATTTTCCAGTAGTTTGATTCTTGTGTGCTGTACGGTGTAATACACGATTCTCAAGGTACGGCTTGAATGAGCATACTTCACATGTAGGAATGAGCATGTCAATGGTGTCAGACTGAGTGAAATGAGTGCTACACACTCACTTGTAGAAAAGCAGTGCTTGCCTTCTGTTTGAGCCCTGAAACGTTTTCCCCTTGGCGTTTCTCTAGGCTAGGAAATGCAGTCACTCTCGCGTTGGCTTGCTGAATAAGCGTAGACGGCCTCTGTGAGGCTTGTTGTGCATGTGCATCTTCCCGGGGAAGGAGTTTTTCAAAATGTGCAGCGCTCTTTAGGGGCTATCTATGTTATTCTCACTTGGTGCATGCTGCAACACATGAGTCTGAGTCTCGCGGTTTTCTTCTCATTTGGACTTCGGCTGTGCAGAGCGCCTCTGTTTGAACTAAGAGTTCTCTCATGGGACACGCTTTGCCCATGTGCAGCTCTACGCTGCCACCCAGGGGGCGATGGGAACCCCACAGTGGAGCAAGAAGGCATTACTTGGTGAATTCCCTGGGTGCATTCTGAAATGTTTCTCCCTTTGAAATTTTTGTGTGGGAGGATACACAATTGCTCTGCCAAACGCATTGACGGAAAAGAGCTGACTGCCTTGGTGGTGCTTGTTTTGAATGTCCGTCTCCCTTGCAAAGAGCTGTGTGAGAAGTGTGCTGCACTGTGAGGTTCTGGCACTGAGTGTGCGTGCTGTCATTCCTCCTTCCCACTTGTTCCCTTTCGTGTATCTTACGCTCTACAGGGTGACTGCTTTGGCGTG
>NW_007054561.1:0-806 GCF_000164805.1 Carlito syrichta | reverse complement strand
CACATGTACTCACTCATAAGTGGACCTTGCACAACCGTCATAATAACGACAACAAAAAAGATTTTCAGAGTTGGGAGATGCAGGGGAGGGGGAGGGCCAGGACTTGCAGTAGTTGGATTCTGCCCGGGGTGCCGGGACGGTGGGGACAGGCCTGAACAACAAGGGTTCCTGTAAAATGAATATTCATATATTTCACCTGAATTGTACCCTACCTCTTTCAAATTACAAATTAAGAAGCAAAAGTTTACACCAGAGCCCTGAATCCATAGCCAGTCATTAGAAAGAACTTCTTGTTGCTGTAGCCTTAACCACTTTTTTCCACACCGAAATAAAAACACAGACCCTTATTTTACTGAAACGTGCTTAGATAAAATATCCTGTTGCTGATTGTTAGTTAACTTAGTTTTGAAATGTATCCCAGTTGACTGACTGGATATGTTTCATTGACGACAGCAACTGTATACTGCTACTTCAAATGCATTCTCCAGATGTGTGTCTTTTTCCCTGCGGAGGTATGTGGAGCTTTCTGGCATGTTTTCTTTCTGACCACGTTTGCGTGTTTCCCTGTGTTAACGTTACGTGGGAGTCGTTGCGGGGTGTCAGACACCTACCCTGCACAATGAATGGTACCTGCTGTCAATCTCTCTCTTGTGGGGGCGGGGCTCCGGGTCCCTCGCCATTGCGGGGCTGCAGCGCCCTGGCGTGAGGACGCCGCGTCGCGTCCCGGCCGCGTGACCTGCTGGGTTGACGCGATCCTTCCTCAGAATCCTGCCTGCGAGCACCGAGGCGCAACGCGGTTCCGCCTC
>NW_007054560.1:0-590 GCF_000164805.1 Carlito syrichta | reverse complement strand
CTTGAGCCAGGAGTTTGAGATCAGCCCAGGCAACATAGCCAGAACCTGTCTATACAAATAAATATTAAAATAGATAAATGAATGACCGTGATCTATTTGGTAATTGTATCTACAAATTTAGGGTTGATAGTAAGTCCAAACAGCTATCCCATAAATGCAACACTGAAAATAGTTGTTCTTCACTTGCCAAGGATGAGGAAGATTTGGTATAGAAGCTCCATGAAAGTAAATGGTTGATGTTTTACCTTGAGCTTCTAAAGGTGTTTCAGTTATCTATTATCACATAACAAATGACACCAAAAGTTAATGGTTTAAGACAGCACCAACAATCATTTATTTTCTCTCAGGAAATTGCTCAGGAATTGGGGAGGACTTAACTTAGTTGTTCTGGCTTGGGGCGTCTTGTGTGATTGTAGTTAGATAGTGACAGGAGCTGTAGAAGCAAGCAGGTGGTTAGCTAAGCATCTCTCTCTTTTCAGGTAGATACAAAGCTTCCCCATGTGGTCTCTCTCTGTGGCTTCTTTTTTTTATTTTCTTTTGAGTTGGAGTCTCACTCCGTCGCCCAGACTGGAGTGCAGTGGCCGCTCCCG
>NW_007054559.1:0-603 GCF_000164805.1 Carlito syrichta | reverse complement strand
AGTAAAAGCCAGCCGGGCTCGGTGGCTCAGCCTGTAATCCCGCGCCTTTGGGAGGCTGAGGTGAGTAGATTGCCTGAGCCTGTGGGTTCGAGACCCGCCTGGCAGCGAGACCTCATCTCAACAATAAATCAAAAAATCAGCCGGGCGTGGTAGTGCATGCCTGTAATTCCGGCTACTCGGAAGGCTGAGGCGGAAGGATCACTGGAGCCCAGCAGGTCGAGGCTGCGGTGGCTGGGAGCGGCCACTGCACTCCAGTCTGGGTGACTGTGTGAGACTCCAACTCAAAAAAAAAAAAAAAATTGTAAAAGCCATCTACGAGAAACCCACAGCCAGCATACTCCTAAATGGACAAAAATTGGAACCAATTCCCCTGAAAACTGGAACTAGACAAGGATGCCCACTCTCACCCCTCCTGTTCAACATAGTATTGGAATTCCTGGCTCGAGCAATCAGAGAAGAGGAGGCAATCAGGGGTATCCAAATAGGAAAAGAGGAAGTCAAGTTATCTCTCTTTTCAGATGATATGATTGTGTATCTTGAAAACCCAAGAGAATCTGTCAAAAGCCTCGTTACATTGATAAAGGCCTTTGGCAAAGTCTCAGG
>NW_007054558.1:0-5605 GCF_000164805.1 Carlito syrichta | reverse complement strand
TATCTAACATATTTTCATAAGAAAGTCAATAAGAAACAAAACAAAATGGAAAAAGCTAGAGATAAACAGTAAACAAAATATTTATCCTCAGTTAGTATATAGGAGATTTTATATATTTTTTAAAGCCATATAAGAAAACCTAATGCTAACAAGTTTGCAATAACCAAGTACTATCAAAAATATTTGGTAAGAATGTAAACTTTAAAATTTTTTTGAAAAGCAAATGGGCAATATTCATAAAATCTGTTTGTCCCAATTCTGAGAACACAATCTAAAGATGTCATTCAACATGCAGACAATAATTCCTGCTCTTAAATATTTAAATACTTATCTTCAAATATATTTAAAGATTTATATATTTTAAAATGTATAAACTGCTGTTTGTAAACATGAAAAATGGCAAATAAAATGTAAAAGTCTAAATAAAAGATGTCTCTATTAAAAAATAGAACTGTTAAAAAAAATTGTCTGTGCAATTTGCAGATCCTGTCAATGAAAGAAAAGGAGTGTGCCTCATTCCCCCTGCCCTCTTCACTGGCTTAAATGTAGAAGCAATGGTGGATGAAGTCCCATGTCAATGAAAGCAGATTCACAAGATAGAGGCTGCAGAGCCTGTATCTCACAAGAGACATCCCTGCTCCCTCACAGGCCCTTGATAGCCTCTCATGCAGGATGCACCTGCTGTACACAGCTCCCAGAAGCCTACTCACCTCAATGTTTTAAGGCAGCAGTTCTCAATCATTTTGGCATCAGAGACAGGTTTCATGGAAGACAATTTTTCCACAAATGAAGGTGAGAGGATTCGGGATGATTTGAGTGCATAATATTTATTGTGAATTTTATTTCCATATTATCACATTGTAATATATAATGAAATAATTATACAATTCACCATTTTAAAAAAGAGGCACGGATGGAAGTGGTAAATAAAATAATGGGTGGGTCATACGTGAACTAAAATAAGTGTCAGTTTCTGACTTAAAGCCCTGTCACCAGATGCAGCTGCACAATTGAAGAACATCAACACACTTGCCACTCACTCACTGATAGAGTTTTGATTTGAGTCTGCAAACAATTGATTTATTATGGTCTCTGTGCAGTCCAATCTCACTGCTAATGTTAATCTCTATTTGCAGCTGCACTCAGTGTTAGTATCACTGCCTCAGTTCCACCTCAGATCAGCAGGCATTATTTCTATAAAGAGCACGCAACCTAGATTCCTCACATGTGCAGTTCCCAAAAGGGTTTCTGCTTCTATGCGAATATAATGCCACCCCAGATCTGACAGAAGGTGCAGTTCAGGCAGGTAATGCAAGTGATTGGCCAAGGCCTGGTCAGTGGCTCAGGGGTGGGGGATCCCTGTTCTAGGTGATGACACTGCATAGGTATCATCACCTCCAAAACAATAATAAGCTTTGCTCACTGACCACAATGTGGCAGGGCACTTGTGAGGTATATCTGCGTGCCAGAGCACATGAATAAGAAACACAAGCAGATGGATCTGTGCTTCATTCTTCCTATGCTCTTTAAGAAAGATCAGTCTCACTTTCTTTTTCTTTTTTTTAATCAATATTTTTTATTATGATGTTGTGGGGTACAGTTAAGGGTTAGGTATACAAATATGTTTCATTCAGTCACCCTGTTGATAAGAGGTGTTTCCCCGTCAACAGACAGATATTTGCTACTGTTAATTCCATCTCCCTCCCCCCCCATAGTTTCCCACTACTGTCAGTCATTTTCTTATAGTATTACATTGGATGTTCAAGGTTCATTATATGAGTGAGAAGATGTGATACTCAGATCTTTGTTTCTGTGAGAGGTCACTCAGTATTATAGACTCTAGTTCCATCCAGGTTGCTGCAAAATTCATGATTTTGTTCCTTTTTATGGTTGCATAGTATTCCATTGTGTATATGTACCACATTTTTAATCCAGTCCTCTTTTGATGGGCAGCATGGTTGCTTCCAGGTTCTTGCTATTGTGAACAATGCTGCGATGAACATACGTGTGCAGGTATCTTTTTTATAGAGTGATTTCAGTTCTTCAGGATATATTCCCAGTAGGGGGATTGTGGGGTTATAAGGGAGGTTGATATTTAGAGCTTTTAGGAAATGCCACACTGCTTTCCACAGAGGTTGCACTACTTTACACTCCCACCAACAGTGTAGGAGTGTTCCCTTTTCGCCACAGCCTCTCCAGCAGCTGTTATTTTTTGAGTTGTTGATAATTGCCATTCTGACTGGAGTTAGGTGGTATCTCAGTGTGGTTTTGATTTGCATCTCCCTGTTGATTAGTGAGGTTGAACATTTCTTCATGTGTCTGTTGGCTGCTTGGAGGTCTTCCTTTGTGAAGTGTCTGTTCATATCTTTTGCCCATTTTATAATGGAGTTGTTTGTTTTTTCTTTTCAGCACGTTTGAGTTCCTTGTAGATAAAAGATGTTAAGTCTTTGTCTGACCTGGTGTTGTCAAATACTTTTTCCCAGTCGGTAGGCTGTCTCCCTGTTCTCTTGATGGTTTCTTTGGCTTTGCAGAAGTTGTCAGTTTCATAAGTTCCCACTTGTCTATCTTCTCTCTTATGACCTGTGAGTTTCGGGCTGTGTTCAGGAATTGGATGCCAGTTCCGATTTCCATGAGGGTATGTCCTTAATTTTCTAAGGTTCTTATGGTTTGAGGTTTACATTTAGGTCTCTGATCCATTTTGAGTTAACCTTTGTGCATGGGGATAGATAGGGGTCCTGTTTCAATCTTCTGCATGTGGTCAGCCAGATTTCCCAGCACCATTTACTGAATAGGTTCTCCTCTCCCCAGTGGTAGGTGGTGGAGGCTTTGTCGAAGATGAGTTGGTTGAGAAATTGAAGTTTTGCTTCTGTAATGTCAATTCTATTCCATTGATCTATATGCCTATTGGTATACCAATACCAAGCTGTTTTCATGATTGTAGCTTTATAGTAAAGTTTGAAGTCTGGTAATGTGACACCACCTGCTTTGTTTTTGTTTTTTGGGTTTTTTTGTTTGTTTTTTTGCTGAGGATTGTTCTGACTATTCTTGAAAGTTTGTGTTTCCATATGAATTCCTGTGTTGTTTTTTCTAGGTCTGAGAAGAATGTTGCTGGTAATTTGATGGGTATTGCATTGAATTTGTAGATTGCCTTAGGTAAAATGAACATCTTCAAAATGTTGATTCTTCCAATCCATGAGCATGGGATGTTTTTCCACTTGTTTGTGTCATCTTTGATTTCTTTGAGCAGTGTTTTGTAGTTTTCATTGTAAAGGTCTTTCACGTCTCTGGTTAGGAAGATGCCAAGGTATTTCATTTTTTTGGTGGCTATTGTGAATGGAATTGTGGTTTTTATTTGGGTTTCTGTTTGTTTAGTATTGGTGTAAAGAAATGCGATTGTCTTTTGGCAATTTATTTTATATCCTGAGACTTTGCCAAGGGCCTTTATCAGTATAGGGAGGTTTTTGACAGATTCATTTGGGTTTTCAAGGTACACAATCATATCATCTGCAAAGAGAGATAACTTGACTTCCTCTTTTCCTATTTGGATACCCCTGATTGCCTTCTCTTCTCTGATTGCTCGAGCCAGGACTTGCAATACTATGTTGAACAGGAGGGGTGAGAGTGGGCATCCTTGTCTTGTTCCAGTTTTCAGGGGAAATGGTTCCAGTTTCTGTCCATTTAGGAGTATGCTGGCAGTGGGTTTCTCATAGATGGCTTTTACTATTTTGAGGTATGTTCCCTGTATGCCCAGATGTTGGAGGGTTTTTATCAAGAAGGGTTGCTGGATTTTATCAAAAGCTTTTCCTGCATCTAATGATATAATCATGTGGTTTTTGTTTTGACATCTGTTGATGTATTTAATTACATTTATGATTTTATGAATGTTGAGTCAGTCTTGCATCCCAGGAATGAAGCCTACTTGGTCATGATGGATGATTTTTGAGATGTATTGTTGTATCTGGTTTGCTAGGATGTTGAGAATTTTAGCATCTATGTTGGCCTGTAGTTCTATTTCTTTTTTGAATCTTTACCTGGCTTGGGTATCAATGTGATGTTGGCATCACTAAATGATTTGGGGAGAGTTCCATCTTTTTCAATCGCCTGGAATACCTTCGGTAGGATTGGTATCAGCTCCTCCTTAAATGTCTTGTAGAATTCTGCTGGAAAGCCATCTGGACCATTGCTTTTTTTTTTTGTAGGTAGTTTTCTTATTATGTAGTCGATTTCCTTGATTGTTTAGAGTCTCAATTTCTTCTTTTTCCAACATAGGTAGGTTGTGTGATGTCAGAAAGTCCTCCATTTCCTTAAGGTTTTCGAGTTTGTTTCCATACAAGTGTACGTAGTTGTCTCTAATGATCTTTCATATTTCTTCAGGGTCATATGTGACTTTATCTTTTGTATTTCTTATTTTGCTTATTTGGTTTTTTTTATCTTTTTTTCTTGGTCAGTCTAGCTAGGGGACCATTGATCTTGTTTATCCTTTTGAAGAACCAGTTTTTTGTTTCATTGATTTTTTTGTATTACCTTTTTGTCTTCTTTGTCCTGGATTTGGGCTTTTATTTTGGTGATCTGGATTCTTCTGCTGAAATTAGGGTTTTTGTGGTCTTGCTTTTCCAGCTTCCTTAGGTGGCTTGTTAGGCTGTTCATTTGTGTTCCTTCCATTTTCTTCATGTGTGTTTGTAGGGATATAAATTTCCCTCTTACTACAGCTTTTTAGGCATCCCAGAGATTTTGGTAAGATGTTTCTTCATTTTCATTTGTTTACAGGTTTCTTTTGATCTCTATTTTGTGATTTCATCATTGACCCAGGAGTTGTTTAGCATCGTGCTGTTTAGTGTCCATGTCTTTGTGGGTTTCGGGGGTACCTTGTTGGTGTCAATGTTTATTTTTATTCCACTGTGGTCCGAGAAGGTGCATGGTAGAATTTTGGTCCTTTTAAATTTGCTTATGCTTGATTGATAGCCAATTATGTGTTCGATCTTAGAATACGTTCCATGTGGTGATGAGTAGAATGTGTATTCTGTGGTCTTTGGATGGAGTGTTCTGTAGGTATCAATTAAGTCCATTTGGTCCAGAGTCACATTGAGGTTCTGGATCTCCTAGTTGATTTTTTGTCCTGATGATCTGTCTAGGGTTGTGAGTGGGGTATTAAAGTTCCCAGTTATGATGGTGTTCGACTCAATATCTTTCTTTAGTTTTCCTAGAAATTGCTTTATAAAAGTTGGCGCACCTATGTTGGGTGCATATATGTTTAGGATAGATATTTCTTGTTGTTGCAGTGAACCTTTTATCATTATGTAGTGGCCCTCTGTATTTTTTTAATTTTTTATAGCCTAAATAGTATTTTGTCTGAAATTAGAATCATGACTCCTCCTTTCTTTTGTATTCCATTCGCCTGAAAATGTGTTTCCCATCCTCTTACTTTGAGTCTGTACATGTCCTTTCTGGTGAGATGGTTCTCTTGAAGGCAGTATATTGTTGCCTGGCGATATTGAATCCATTTTGCCATTCTATGTCTGTTCAGTGGTGTGTTTAGTCCATTCACCTTCAGGCTAATTATTGAAATGTGAGAGTTTGTCCCTATCATAGAGTTCTTATAGAGTTG
>NW_007054557.1:0-808 GCF_000164805.1 Carlito syrichta | reverse complement strand
ACGCGAGAGTGACTGTATTTCCTAGCCTAGAGAAACGCCAAGGGGTAAAACGTTTCAGGGCTCAAACAGAAGGCAAGCACTGCTTTTCTACAAGTGAGTGTGTAGCACTCATTTCACTCAGTCTGACACCATTGACATGCTCATTCCTACATGTGAAGTATCGACATAACATGCTCGGATATGCTCATTCAAGCCGTACCTTGAGAATCGTGTATTACACCGTACAGCACACAAGAATCAAACTACTGGAAAATACATCACAATGCAGTAAACATTTGACACAGCATTCCCCAAGCTGATGCACACTCACAGCCAGCAAACCAAGCCTGTCAGCTCTTCCTCGTAAATGCCAACGGATGAGCAATGGCTTTGGATAGGAGACGGACAGGTCAAATCAAAAACACTTTAGAATTCAGTAGGTGAACAAATCATGCTTTCCCAAAGATGACAGCGAACCGGTCATGTCGCTCAGTGTGGCACCATGGAGTTGTGCACTTTGTATACAGGAAACGTTGCATACAGCTCTGCTAGGCCTTTGCATTCAATGTAGGATAATACACGCTGAAAAACAGGGAGAATCAGGCGTCACGCCAAAGACCAAGCCACTGTAATACTTGTTGCCCCCCCATTCAGTGACGTGCCGTTTGGAGGAATGTCTCCCATGGAAGACTGTTGTTTTCCGGAAAGCAAACAATGGCTCTCGGGACTCGTTGGCAAATGAACCCGCAGAGCCATTGTATTCCGTGTAAGACGCCCGTGTCAAAAGAGAAAATTTTCAGCATTCTCCACTGATTGAAGCATGCTTGGC
>NW_007054556.1:0-882 GCF_000164805.1 Carlito syrichta | reverse complement strand
TTACAATGTCAAAGAAAGGGTGAAGAGACTCGATATTTGAACAATAGGACCCCTCCAGGGCAGGGGTGGTTTCCTAGGCAACAAGGGAGCGAGGGGAGGTGGGAGTGGCAGAGAATACTCGGAAACTGGAAAAAAAAAAGGCACAGGGAACGCCTGCCACCTCAGGCACTAGAGTGGGAGGTGGGGGTGAGAGGAACGCCCGCGTCCAGGGTTTTGAGACCAGCCTGAGCAACTCTACACGGAATCAAAACATCTGCCGGGCTCGGTGACGCACGTCTGTGGTGCCAGCTACACGGAAGGCCGAGGCGGAAAGGTCACTTGAGCCCAGCAGGACACCCAGGCTGCGCTGTCCGGGAACGTGACACCGCCCTCCAGCCTGGGTGACAGAGTGAGACTCCTACTTAAAAAATAAAACACAATAAAATAAAAAATGTTTCTTTCCTTTTTTCAGGCAAAAGCTTTCATTTTTCTTAGTGAGCCAGCCCACGAGTGCAGAGCACATCATCAAAAAGTCACATCCCCATTCAACATGTCTGACTTCTCGACTGTGGAGATTTCCTTTCTTTCCAGTTGATAACGGCAGGTTGACGGTGACCGTGATTCAGCATAAACCTGTGTGCCACCCCATGAGCCATTCCTTAGAGTCCCAGCTTGGTGCTTCTCCAAGGTCTCCTCTTGGAGTTGTACCAGATTCTATGACCAGCTTTCATCCGAATCCCCTGGAGAATGGGACGATTTTGCTTCTGTCTCTCGGCCAGGCATCGCTTGATCCTGAAAGCCTCGGGAGAAGGCATGGAGAGCAACGGAGTCCACCGTGCACGCCACGATGGTGGAGAAAGGAAGAGAGGGCCCCAAATGAAACGGTTTCTAATAGCCACATTC
>NW_007054555.1:0-706 GCF_000164805.1 Carlito syrichta | reverse complement strand
ATTCAGTTCCATTGCATTCCTTTCAATTGCTCTCCATTCTATGCCATTCCATTCCATTCCGTTACTCTCAATTCCATTCCATTCCATTCCATTCCATTCCTTTCCATTCCCTTCCGTTACTCTCCATTCAGATTTTTTCCATTCCCTTCTGGTACTCTCTATTCCTTTCCATTAAATTCCATTCCATTCCAATTAATTCCATTCCATTCCGTTACTCTCCATTCCATTCCATTCCGTTACTCTCCATTCTATTCCATTGCATTGCGTTGCATTCCAATCCATTCCATTCCGTTCCGTTACCCCCCATTCCTTTCCTTTCGATTCCATTCAGTTACTCTCCATTCCATTCCATTCCATCCCGTTAATCTCCCTTCCTTTCCATTACACTACATTCCATTCCATTCCACTCCATTCCATTGCCTTCTACTCCATTCCATTCCATTCGGTTTCTCTCAAATCTATGCCTTTTCAATCCATTCCATTCCGTTACTCTATCTTCCATTCCTTTCCATTCCATTCCATTCCATTCATTTCCATTCCGTTAGTCTCCATTCCACTTCATTCCATTCCATTCCATTCCAATCCTTTCCATTCCATTCCTATCCGATACTCTCCATTCCATTCCGTTACTCTCCATTGCATTCCCTTCCATTCCATTCCATTACGTTACTCTCCATTCCTTTCCATTCCGTTTCATTACTTACCA
>NW_007054554.1:0-332 GCF_000164805.1 Carlito syrichta | reverse complement strand
GAGCCTGCAATGTTTGAGAGCATCTCACATGAGTTTTTTTTTTTTTTGGTTTTTTTTTTTATTTTTGAGTTGGAGTTTCACACCTGACTTCATCTCTACAATAAATCAAAAAAATTAGCCGGCCATGGTAGCGTGCGCCTGTAGTTCCAGGTTCTTGGAAGGGCGAGACGGAAGAATCACTGGATCCCAGCAGGTCGAGGTTGCAGTATCCGGGAGCGTGCCACTGCACTCCAGTCCGGGCAACAGAGTGAGACTCCAGCTCAAAAAAAAAAAAAAAAATTATAATAATTCAATAGAATGTTTTTAGTGGTAAATTATAAAAATCTACACAG
>NW_007054553.1:0-934 GCF_000164805.1 Carlito syrichta | reverse complement strand
TGACTCTAATTAAAGAGACCCATATATTCCTCAATGCCTGGCCCCCTACCCCTCTAGAAAGGCACTAAACTGCTAGGAATTGTGTAAAAGTTTAAAAATCTCGATTGGACATGACATAAACAAGCTGAATGATTCCACTAGTTTCTCTTTCACTGGTACAATAATGGCACTAAGTGCAGAATTTACCTTGTGTCTGAACAAGGTTCTTTTGAAAACTTGAAAGTATTTTGCAGCATAGGTAAGATTAATCTGGAGAGCCAGTGCAAATATCAACCAGCAGCGTGTACCTGTGTGATGATGGTGACTCACTTGCCCTCTCCCAGCCTCAGTATTTCACTTTTCTTGACCACATAGAGTTGTTGAAAGGTTGAAATGAGGCTATGTAAATAGTTATACTTGTTTATTATTAAATACGAATGTCCATGTTTTTTGTTCTCTGTACACATGCACATAATCCTTTTATGGAAAGGAGAAGCATATGAGCATTTCTTGCTCTTTTGGCATCCATATTGTTTTTCTGGCTATCTGCCAGGGTGTGTTTATTATGCACACGTTTTCTGTGTGCCCATAAGTGTTTTTGTACATCACTGCTTTTAGCCTATGACAAATATGTAAACTCCTGTGACCTCTGTAGCAGAGACAGTCCTGGGTGTCTTAGCTTGATTCCTTTTTGAGGGACCTGATTGGATTCACATAGTTCAGCCCCAAATAAGTAGATTAAAAGTATTTTTAAAATACTTTGGTTCGTCTAAGTAAAATATTAGCCTTTTATAAGGACTGTGTAAATTTAGGTCATCTAAATGTATGAATAAACTGTATCTTTGGGCATTTTAAATTTTATGGTTTTGCACTTAAGTATAAAAGTATCCAGACCCAGGTCCTAGTCACTGACCACCCCTTATTAGTAAATCTATAGTTTTTATCAGATTTATTA
>NW_007054552.1:0-3369 GCF_000164805.1 Carlito syrichta | reverse complement strand
ACACACGCTGAAAAACAGGGAGAATCAGGCGTCACGCCAAAGACCAAGCCACTATAATACTTGTTGCCCCCCATTCAGTGACGTGCCGTTTGGAGGAATGTCTCCCATGGAAGACTGTTGTTTTCCGGAAAGCAAACAATGGCTCTCGGGCCTCGTTGGCAAATGAACCCGCAGAGCCATTGTATTCCGTGTGAGACGCCCGTGTCAAAAGAGAAAACTTTTCAGCATTCTCCGCTGAATGAAGCATGCTTGGCTACCCATGGCTGTGGAGATCTGGATCCAGTCAGTGCAGCAGCTGAAGTTGCACTCTGGTCACCAAATCCTCCCCGCCTAGTATAGTGCATACACAGGGGAGCTCTGAGAATCAGGGAGGAGAGCACGCACAAAGCCAGTGTATACAGACTGCCAATGAAGTGCAGTGCAGCGCAGGCTTCAATAGCGTGTCCCCAGGAAGACCCAGCTTCACCCCCAGTGTAACAGAGGCTCTCCGTGCTTACTCAGCAATGAAAACGGCACAGCCTTGGTAGTCCTTATTAGGTTTAAACGCCATAGGGAAAAACAACTTAGAATTCTCCCCATCCACACATAATGCTCTCACTTGTGTCACTCATTGCGGCACTATGTCTTGCAGATTTCTCTCCGTGAAACACGGAGGTTTCACGCTCGTACGCAAAGGCCCTCTATGGAAAGGAACACAAATCAAGGGGAAAGAGTGAGAATGAGGCATTACAGCAGGCGGCAATGAAGAATAATAGTCACAGCAAAGAGGTGACACTGCAGCACACATTGGGCACAGACTTAAGCCAGGAAGGTGCCCGTGCACCCCAGGCCTAAGATAGGCCACTCCGACCAGCAATCCACAGTCTCATTGCTTTCCCTGACAGGAGAAGGTGTCAAGAAAGAGCAATTCAGAATTCCCCCGGGTCACACATAATGCCTTCCCACAAGTAACTGTGAATGTCTCAGATCCCTCATTGTGGCACAGGGGAGATGAGCATTCCCGCATGGGAGAGGTTGACAAGCCGCACGCCAAAGCAGTCACCCTGTAGAGCGTAAGATACACGAAAGGGAACAAGTGGGAAGGAGGAATGACAGCACGCACACTCAGTGCCAGAACCTCACAGTGCAGCACACTTCTCACACAGCACTTTCCAAGGGAGACGGACATTCAAAACAAGCGCCACCAAGGCAGTCAGCTCTTTTCCGTCAATGCGTTTGGCAGAGCAATTGTGTATCCTCCCACACAAAAATTTTGAAAGGGAGAAACATTTCAGATTTGCACCCAGGGAAATTCACCAAGTAATGCCTTCTTGCTCCGCTGTGGGGTTCCCATCGCCCCCTGGGTGGCAGCGTAGAGCTGCACATGGGCAAAGCGTGTCCCATGAGAGAACTCTTAGTTCAAACAGAGGCGCTCTGCACAGCCGAAGTCCAAATGAGAAGAAAACCGCGAGACTCAGACTCATGTGTTGCAGCATGCACCAAGTGAGAATAACATAGATAGCCCCTAAAGAGCGCTGCACATTTTGAAAAGCTCCTTCCCCGGGAAGATGCACATGCACAACAAGCCTCACAGAGGCCGTCTACGCTTATTCAGCAAGGCCAACGCGAGAGTGACTGCATTTCCTAGCCTAGAGAAACGCCAAGGGGTAAAACGTTTCAGGGCTCAAACAGAAGGCAAGCACTGCTTTTCTACAAGTGAGTGTGTAGCACTCATTTCACTCAGTCTGACACCATTGACATGCTCATTCCTACATGTGAAGTATCGACATAACATGCTCGGCTATGCTCATTCAAGCCGTACCTTGAGAATCGTGTATTACACCGTACAGCACACAAGAATCAAACTACTGGAAAATACATCACAATGCAGTCAACATTTGACACAGCATTTCCCAAGCTGATGCACACTCACAGCCAGCAAGCCAAGCCTGTCAGCTCTTCCTCGTAAATTCCAACGGAAGAGCAATGGCTTTGGATAGGAGACGGACAGGTCAAATCAAAAACACTTTAG
Source organism: Carlito syrichta (assembly GCF_000164805.1). Taxonomy (NCBI): domain Eukaryota; kingdom Metazoa; phylum Chordata; class Mammalia; order Primates; family Tarsiidae; genus Carlito; species Carlito syrichta. The sequence goes on along the minus strand of NW_007054552.1, from coordinate 1,358 downwards.
AATTCAGTAGGTGAACAAATCATGCTTTCCCAAAGATGACAGCGAACCGGTCATGTCGCTCAGTGTGGCACCATGGAGTTGTGCACTTTGTATACAGGAAACGTTGCATACAGCTCTGCTAGGCCTTTGCATTCAATGTAGGATAATACACGCTGAAAAACAGGGAGAATCAGGCGTCACGCCAAAGACCAAGCCACTATAATACTTGTTGCCCCCCCATTCAGTGACGTGCCGTTTGGAGGAATGTCTCCCATGGAAGACTGTTGTTTTCCGGAAAGCAAACAATGGCTCTCGGGCCTCGTTGGCAAATGAACCCGCAGAGCCATTGTATTCCGTGTGAGACGCCCGTGTCAAAAGAGAAAACTTTTCAGCATTCTCCGCTGAATGAAGCATGCTTGGCTACCCATGGCTGTGGAGATCTGGATCCAGTCAGTGCAGCAGCTGAAGTTGCACTCTGGTCACCAAATGCTCCCCGCCTAGTATAGTGCATATACAGGAGAGCTCTGAGAATCAGGGAGGAGAGCACGCACAAAGCCAGTCTATACAGACTGCCAATGAAGTGCAGTGCAGCGCAGGCTTCAATAGCGTGTCCCCAGGAAGACCCAGCTTCACCCCCAGTGTAACAGAGGCTCTCCGTGCTTACTCAGCAATGAAAACGGCACAGCCTTGGTAGTCCTTATTAGGTTTAAACGCCATAGGGAAAAACAACTTAGAATTCTCCCCATCCACACATAATGCTCTCCTGCTCGTGACTGTGGAGCACTTGTGTCACTCATTGCGGCACTATGTCTTGCAGATTTCTCTCCGTGAAACACGGAGGTTTCATGCTCGTACGCAAAGGCCCTCTATGGAAAGGAACACAAATCAAGGGGAAAGAGTGAGAATGAGGCATTACAGCAGGCGGCAATGAAGAATAATAGTCACAGCAAAGAGGTGACACTGCAGCACACATTGGGCACAGACTTAAGCCAGGAAGGTGCCCGTGCACCCCAGGCCTAAGATAGGCCACTCCGACCAGCAATCCACAGTCTCATTGCTTTCCCTGACAGGAGAAGGTGTCAAGAAAGAGCAATTCAGAATTCCCCCGGGTCACACATAATGCCTTCCCACAAGTAACTGTGAATGTCTCAGATCCCTCATTGTGGCACAGGGGAGATGAGCATTCCCGCATGGGAGAGGTTGACAAGCCGCACGCCAAAGCAGTCACCCTGTAGAGCGTAAGATACACGAAAGGGAACAAGTGGGAAGGAGGAATGACAGCACGCACACTCAGTGCCAGAACCTCACAGTGCAGCACACTTCTCACACAGCACTTCCAAGGGAGACGGACATTGCAAACAAGCACCACCAAGGCAGTC
>NW_007054551.1:0-688 GCF_000164805.1 Carlito syrichta | reverse complement strand
TAGAAATAAGTAGGAGCCGGGCTCGGTGGCTCAGCCTGTCATCCCGTGCTTTGGGAGGGTGAGGTGAGTGGATCACCTGAGCCCGTGGGTTCGAGATCCACCTGGGCAGCGAGACCTCATCTCTACAATCGATCCAAAAATCAGCCGGGCGCGGTAGCGCATGCCTGTAATTCCGGCTACTCGGAAGGCTGAGGCGGAAGGGTCACCGGAGCCCAGCAGGCGAGGCTGCGGTGGCCCGGAGCGGCCACCGCACTCCAGTCTGGGCGACAGAGTGAGACTCCAACTCAAAAAAAAAAGAAGTAGGAACAAATCAGGGGCCCATGTCATTTTGTACCCATTTTGCACCCATGTCATCATTTCACATTTACGTGATCTGTTCACTCTGAAAGGGTTTTGTACCAGACCATGTTGAAGGCGTTATTGGAAAGTCCCGGAGCAGAGAAAAGCTTCAGGGAGGGCTGGGGACACTCAGCTTGGAAGAAACCATCAGGGTCCCAGGGATACCTGGCTTTGCTGCTTATGGCTTGCTTGCTTGCTGTATTTATTTACTTATTTTAGAATTCTCCTTTGAGGAATGGGTCGCAAGTGTTAAAGGCAACATTCAGGGTTTTCAAGGAACGTGAACAAGAAAATGTGTGATAATCTGTACCCTCAGACGCCCCCAATGGGACAGATCTTAAATAGTTGG
>NW_007054550.1:0-794 GCF_000164805.1 Carlito syrichta | reverse complement strand
CCAGTCAGAATGGCAATTTTCAACAACTCAAAAAATAACAGCTGCTGGAGAGGGTGTGGTGAAAAGGGAACACTTCTACACTGTTGGTGGGAGTGTAAACTAGTGCAACCTCTGTGGAAAGCAGTGTGGCGATTCGTAAAAGCTCTAAAAATTGACCTTCCATATGACCCTGCAATCCCCCTACTGGGAATATACCCTGAAGAACACAAATCACTCTATAAAAAAGATACCTGCACACGTATGTTTATCGCAGCATTGTTCACAATAGCAAGAACCTGGAAACAACCATGCTGCCCATCAAAAGAGGACTGGATTAAAAAAATGTGGTACATATACACGATGGAATACTACGCAGCCATAAAAAAGAACAAAATCATGAATTTCGCTGCAACCTGGATGGAACTAGAGTCTATAATACTGAGTGACCTCTCACAAAAACAAAAATCCGAATATCACATGTTCTCACTCATATAATGGACCTTGAACATCCAATGCAATACTATGAGAAAATGAGGGATGGTACTGGGAAACTATGGGGGGGAGGGGGATGGGATTAACAGTAGCAAATATCTGTTGGGGGAGGGAAAACACTTCTTATCTACAGGGTGCCTGAATGAAACGTCATTGTACACCTAACCCTTAACTGTACCCCACAAAACCATAATAAAAAATACTGATTAATGAAAAAAAAAAAAAATCAACCTCCCATACTACCCCGCAATCCCTCTACTGGGAATATATCCTGAAGAACTCAAATCACTCTATAAAAAAGATACCTGCACACATATGCTTAT
>NW_007054549.1:0-1323 GCF_000164805.1 Carlito syrichta | reverse complement strand
AGTCTTCTGCAAGATACTTGTGTCAATTCAATCCAGTGTCTGGGAGAGAGGTATGGGGCTTATGGACCTTCTCAGCTCATGTCATTATGACTGGTGGTGAGTAGGATGGTGATACTCTTTCACCAAACAGTGAATACTAAAACATTACAGAACTGGATCAACCAACTTATGAGACTTGAAGTAAGGAATTAGAATTCTCACTTGCTTCCCAATGTCTCTGTCAGAAATCTCAAATGCTTCTCTCTTGTTTTCCTGCTCTTGATACTGAAGCCCTGACATTTAGAAAGGAGAAAGAAGATAAAGAGATGTTTTTTCCCCAAATAAGTGTGTTTGGTTGTTTCTTTTTATAGTAGCACCCTGATATACTAGACTAGAGCTCATTGAGGGCAGAGCTTGTATTTTGTTCACAATAATATTTTTAGTGCCTAGACTATTACCAGCTACATATGAGAATGATTGAATAAATAACTGAATAAGCATATGGGCTATATTTATTTGGGGCTATATTAATTCTTCTGATAGTATTAGTTTCTGTCTAATGTAGGATTTCTCTACACAAGCTTGCTTTGTACTTAAGATATTCGTTGATAATTTGGAGTTATCTTTGGAAAGAGGCATATTTCAACTAAAATGCACATGCAATAATGGATACAAACTAAAAATTTATGCCCTTTTGAGTTGAATTGGCAGGCTGGAAGTATCTCTGTGGGTGCATAGATGTTGTAAGGGACCATGTTGCACAAAGCCAAGGGTCCGTGCTGCATCAAGCCATAGAGATATAATCCCAATAAGCAATGGTTCACTCGGATAATATGTGAATTCATTCTGTTTACCAGAAAAGCTGGGCCAGGGTCAGCAAGAGAATGGTATCAATACAGCTTGTCTATGATGAGCTCCAAGCTGTGAGGCTCAGGAGTCGGTGTGTGGGTAGATTTTCCAAAGTGGAAGGGCTTTGGCTGGCCCTGGAAACAGAGCTGAGTCCCCCTTGGTAACCAGCATTCATCTCAGGACCCAAGATGGACTCTCAGAGATAATTCCCTACAAAGCTGTGATGTGAAGGGCTGCACTAGTAACTGCAAATTTGGACACATTGTGCCAGTAGGGTTGTAGAGTGCTAGTAACATGCTAGAGGAGGGTCAGAGTATCCATTCAGAAACCAAGAACATAGAACATACATGTGTGACTTCTCATGATGCCTGAGCTGCTGAAATCCAGGGCACTTTGAACCTACACGAAGGAACTTTTTATTCTCACATTAACATCAAAGAACTAGCAAACATGCTAGTGTAACATACAAGAGAACTAGCATGTCAATATTGTCTA
>NW_007054548.1:0-758 GCF_000164805.1 Carlito syrichta | reverse complement strand
TACTCTGAAGGTGAATGAAGTTTAAACATGTAAGAATAAATACACAATTTTTTATAAATAAATCCTGGGTTGTTTTGGCATCCTACTCCCTTTATATTCAAAGATAAAAACTAAATAATCTAATTACTAAAAAAATTAAGACCTTAATTTTTTCTTATGATCTAGAACTTGGGTTTCAATATATTTTTAAATTATATTTTAATATTTGTATTTTAGCCTGTAATAATGCCTACTATATCTTCTTAGTCACTCTTCTTTTTATAAACAAAATTAAAAATAAGTTATTTTCAATTACATTTGTATCCATCTGTTTACTCATTTGTCTTCTCCATAAGCTTACAAGCTTATCAAGAAGGACCCTGTTCTATTATTTGTATATCCCCATGAGCAAGCAAAATGGTAAACACAGAATTATGTTTGATTGACTATGGTTTAATAAAAAAATTAAAAGATCTTGTATAATTTAAGCATTGTATATTATTATAAAGGTTAAAAAATTAAAAGATCATGTATAATTTATGCATTGTATATTATTAGAAAGGCTAGCTATTTAGCTCACTACAGGAACAGAAAAAATTCAATAGTTATTATATTTCAAAAATATATTCTGGAAGGGTGAGGCAGGATTGCTTGAGCCCAGCAGGTGGAGACTGTGGTGGCCGTGAGTGTGCAACCACCCTCCAGCCTGGGCAACAGAGGGAGACTCCAACATAATATACATATGGTTCAGCCTGTAATCCCATGCATTTGGGAGGCTG
>NW_007054547.1:0-786 GCF_000164805.1 Carlito syrichta | reverse complement strand
CGTCATCTGACTAGCCAGCTGACTTAACTAGCTAGCTACCTAGCTAGACCCATGGATACCCCCTTGGATTAACTAGCAGAATTAATGACCTAGAGAGCTGGCTAGCCACCTGACTCAATTAGGTGACTAAACTCATTAGCCAGCTGGTTAGCCAGCTAATTAAACTAGCTTACATCACTAGCTAACCAGGTGGCTAGCGAGCTGATTTAACTATTTAGCTACATATGTATTCCGCATGCTTGCCAGTTGACTTAACTATCTAGGTAACTAGGTATCCAGCTGGCTAATGAGCTGACTTATCTAGGTGACCTTATTAGCTAGTCAACTGGCTAGCTAGCTTACTTAATTAGCTGACTTAACTAGCTAGCAAGCTAACTTAACTAGCTGACTTAACCAGCTAGATACCAGCTTGCCAGCTGTCTTAAGTAACTGACTTAACAAGCTACCTAGCCTACATAACTCACTGACTTATATAGCTAGATTCCTAGGTAACCAGCTGACTTAACTAGCAGAAATAAATAGCTAGCCAGATTGCTAGCCATTTGACTTATCTAACTTTTTAACTGGCTAACCAACTAGATAGTCAACAGACTTAATGAGCTGAATTAACTAGCTAGGCAGCAGGTTGCCAGCTGACTTAACTAGCTGACATAACCAGCTAGTCATCTGGCCTGCCAGGTGACTTAACTAGCGGGCTACCTATCCAGTCAGCTGACTAGCCAAGTGAATTACCCAGCTGACTTAAGATAGAAGCTGGCAAGCCAGCTCACTTAACTAGATAGATAC
>NW_007054546.1:0-781 GCF_000164805.1 Carlito syrichta | reverse complement strand
TTTTTGAGTTGGAGTCTCACTCTGTCGCCCAGACTGCAGTGCAGTGGCCGCTCCCGGCCATCGCAGCCTCGCCTGCTGTGCGCCGGTGATCCTTCCACCTCAACCTTCCAAGTAGCTGGAACTACAGGCACGTGCTACCACGCCTGGCTAATTTTTTTTATTTATAGTAGAGATGAGGTCTCGCCAAGTTGCCCAGGCGGGTCTCGAACGCACGAGCTCAGGCAATCCACTCACCTCAGCCTCCCAAAGGCGCGGGATTACAGGCTGAGCCACCGAGCCCGGCTTTAGAATGTTTTATATGCAATGTCTAGTTAAGTTTAGAAAATAGAGAAAGGAATCTAAGAGAAACATGGCGTGAGGTGGAAAAATCTAACATATTTGTAATTGGAAGGAAAGGAGAAAGAGAACAGAGCAGAAATAATATTGGATTGATGCATAACTTTGTAGTGCTTTTTGCTTGCTCATGGAATGCAAGTATCGCACAATGGTTGACTGGTCACAGTTTTATCACATTTGCCAATTTTCGGTTTGACTGACATGGGTCATCTTGTATTAAAGCATTTAAATGGTTTTCAGCAAAGGCCAGTGGTCTTCCTGAATGTGTAGAATCACTCAGGTCAAAGTAGCCCTTTCTGAAATGACGAAACCATTTTCTTGTCACACTTTCCCTGATGGCATTCTCCCTGTATATGGCACAATGTTTTGAGTCACCTTCGCTGCTTTCACTCCTTTGTTAAACTCAAACAGAAGAAAATGTCGGAAGTGGTTTTTTTTTCCCCCC
>NW_007054545.1:0-343 GCF_000164805.1 Carlito syrichta | reverse complement strand
CATGATTTTGAGATGGGTGTTGAATGATGATCATGTCCTCGGGCCACGGCCTGGGCCACAGAGCCAGACCCTGTCACATCAGAATCATTCACAGATTCTCAACTGTGCATGCTGTCTTCACAGAGTGACTGGCTTTAGAGCCAGGAAAAATGGGATTGGGGAAAAGAATGGTTTCCAGGAGAGGGATGTATCCCTAGCCCTTCTTGGAAGAAGGGGCTCATTCCCGAGTCAGCCTGTGGCACATTTCTAACCTTGGAGAGGAGAGTTGGCAGGAACCTGAAAAAGGGAACCTCGGGAAATCCCGCACCAAAGTGGGGGCAGTCATGGGGGGGTTGGGGCTGGA
>NW_007054544.1:0-948 GCF_000164805.1 Carlito syrichta | reverse complement strand
GCTTCTTCTGCTTCTTCTGCTTCTGCATCTGTTTCTGCTTGTGCTTCTGCTTCTGCTTCTGCTTCTTCTGCTTCTACTTCTGCTTCTGCTTTTGCTTATTCTCCTTCTTCTGCTTCTGCTTCTTCTTCTACTTTTGCTTCTTCTTCTGCTTCTGCTTCCGCTTCTGCTTCTTCTGCTTCTTCTTCTTCTTCTTCTTCTGCTTCTGCTTCGTCTTCTTCTTCTTCTTCTTCTTCTGCTGCTGCTGCTATTGCTGCTTCTGCTTCTACTTCTTCTTTTTCTGCTTCTGTTTCTTCTGCTTCTGCTTCTTTTTCTGCTTCTGCTTCTTCTTCTGCTTCTGCTTCTTCTTCTGCTTCTGCTTCTTCTTCATCATCTTCTTCTTCTTTTTCTTCTTCTTCTTCCTCTGCTTCTTCTTCTGCTTCTTCTGCTTCTTCTGCTTCTGCTTCCGCTTCTGCTTCTGCTGCTTCTGCTGCTGCTTCTGCTGCTTCTGCTGCTCTGCTGCTTCTGCTGCTTCTGCTGGTTCTGCTGCGTCTTCTTCTGCTTCTTCTTCTTCTGCTTTTGCTGCTTCTGTTGCTTCTGCTGCTGCTTCTACTTCTGCTTCTGCTTTTGCTTCTTCTGCTTCTTCTGCTTTTGCTTCTTCTTCTACTTCTTCTTCTTCTTCTTCTTCTTCTTCTTCTTCTTCTTCTTCTGCTTCTGCTTGTTCTTCTTCTTCTTCTTCTTCTTCTTCTTGTTCTTCTTCTTCTTGTTCTTCTTCTGCTGCTGTTCTGCTTCTCCTTCTTCTGCTTCTGCTTCTGCTTCTGCTTCATCGTCTGCTTCTGCTTCTGCTTCTGCTTCTTCTGCTTCTGCATCTCCTTCTGCTTCTGCTGTTTCTGCTGGTTCTGTTTTTCTGCTTCTTCTGCTTCTGCTTCTTCTGCTTCTGCTTCTGCTTCGTCTTCTACTGCTTCTGCTGCT
>NW_007054543.1:0-589 GCF_000164805.1 Carlito syrichta | reverse complement strand
CAACAGGCTAGCCACATGACTTAACTAGCTGACTTAAACGAAGTAACCAGCTGGCTAGCCAGCAGACTTAAATAGCTACCGATCTAGCTAGACAGGTGAATAACTAGCTGACTTATCTAGGTGGCATTACTAGACACCTGTTGGCTAACCAGCTGTCTTAACTAGCTACCTACCTACATAGCCCGCTGACTTGTCAGCGGACTTAACTACCTAACTACCTAGCTAACCTGCTTGCAAGTGAGCTGACTTAACTAGGTGACTAAACTAGCTAGCTAGCTGGCTAGCCAGCTGACTTAACTAGCTAGATATCCTGCTACGCAGTTGTCTATCCAGCTTACTTAACTCGCTGACTAAACTAGCTAGCAAACTGACTTAGCTAGCTGATTTAACTAGCTAGCTACCTAGCTACCAAGCTGACTTAAGTAGCTGATTTAGCTAGCTTGCTACCTAGCTAGATATCATGTAGCTTGGTGACTTAACTAGCTAGCTGAAATATCTAGTTGACTTAACTAGCTAGCTGACATATCTAGCTGACTTAACTAGCTAGCTTCCTAGCTAGCCAGATGACTTAACTAGCTGAAATATCTAG
>NW_007054542.1:0-1164 GCF_000164805.1 Carlito syrichta | reverse complement strand
GACCCATCTCAACAGCAGACATACAAGCAGCCACCAAAGACATTGGAAAAAGCTCAGCCTCATTTGTCATCCGAAAATGCAAGTGAAAACGACCTCGAGGAGTCACCAATTTTCAGTCAGGATGGCTATCATCAATCATTCCCAAAACAACAGATGCTGGCGTGGAAATGACACAAAGGGAACACTTCTACACTGCTCGTGGGAGTGTAAACTCGGACCAGCTCTGTGGATAAGCATTTGGTGATTCCTAAACGATCTAAAAATCGACCCTGCCATCCTCCTACTGGGAACATACCAGGAAGAACGAAATCCCTCTCTCCAAGAGATATTTGCACATGTATGTTTATCGCCACATTGTTCGCAGTAGCAAGAACATGGAGCCAACCATCCTGCCCATCTAAAGAGGACTGGATTCAAAATATGTGGTACGTAGGAACAATGCCATATTATGCAGTCACAACGAGAACAAACTCACGAAGTTCACGGAAACCTGGATGGAGTAAGAGTCTATACTACTGGGTGACCTTTCAGGGAAGCAGAAACTGAGTATCACATGTACTCACTCATAAGTGGACCTTGAACAACCATCATAATAACGACAACAAAAAAGATTTTCAGAGTTGGGAGATGCAGGGGAGGGGGAGGGCCAGGACTTGCAGTAGTTGGTTTGTGCCCGGGGTGCCGGGACGTTCGGGGACAGGCCTGAACAACAAGGGTTCCTGTCAAATGAATATTAATATATTTCACCCTGAATTGTACCCTACTTCTTTCAAATTACAAATGAAGAAGAAAACGTTTATACCAGATCCCTGAATCCATGGCCAGTCATTAGAAAGGAATTCTTGTTTCTATAGCCTTAATCACTTTTTTCCACACCCAAATAAAAACACATACCCTTATTTTATGGAAATGTGCTTAGATAAAATATCCTATTGCTGATTTTTAATTAACTTATTTTTGAAATATATCCCAGTTGACTCATTCGATATGTTTCATTGAGTATAGATAGCAACTGTATACTACTGCTTAAAATGAATTGTCCCGATTTGTGTCTTTTTCCCTGCAGCGGTATGTGTAGATCTCTGGCATGTTTCCTTTCTGACCATGTTTGCGTTTTCTCATGTGTTAGTGTTACGTTGGAGTTGTTGAAATGTATCAGACACG
>NW_007054541.1:0-787 GCF_000164805.1 Carlito syrichta | reverse complement strand
TGATATTGGTCTGTGGTATTCTTTGTTTTTACTTTGCGTGTGTCTGTCTTGTTTTGCTATCAGAGTAGTTCTGGGCTCATGTAGTCAGGTGGGAATTATTTCTGCCTCTTCGATTTTGGTGAAGAGTTTAAATGAAACTTATATTTGCTTTTCACCTGCTTGGACAAATTCAGCTGTGAAGCCATCAGGCCCTAGGCTCTTTTTTCCTCCCTCTCTCTTTTCTTCCTCTTTCTTTCTGCTTTGTTTTGTTTTTTGAGTTGGGCTCCCCATCTGTTGCAGGCTGAAGGGCAGGGCACTGACCATCCTTCTGCTTTGGATCCTCTGCTTTATTTTACACAAAACTATTTGCTGAGTCAAAGATTGAGTGAATGATGAGCCTTCACTCTTCAAGGGAATGTTGGTGCCCGCTGATTACCTAAAGAGGTTACAATTATGAAAATGGCTTAGGTAATCCTATGATCGCAAGACACAGAGTGAAGTAAACACTAATGACGCCACTGGATGGAAATCAGGGGGAAAATCCAAATCGGTTTACTGAAAAGAACTAAAGAAGGCTTTTATTCTCAGTGAAGTGTTCTAATGCTTTCAAATATAACTTCCACATTACTTCCCATAATTTCAAAGAAGGCCAATCCTATCAAGCTTTCCCATTTTCCTTTCGTGCTGCTCCTCCCTATTTCCTCAACCACAATGGGTCGAAGGGCCCACTGTCAAGAGATTCGAGCCTGTGTCCTGAATAATTAGCATACATGGGAGTTCAAATGTCGACTGAACTTCTATGGCAGAA
>NW_007054540.1:0-799 GCF_000164805.1 Carlito syrichta | reverse complement strand
CTTCCAACCACTGCAGCCTCGACCTGCGGGTCTCCGGCGATCCTTCCACATCAGTCTTCCAAGTAGCTGGAACTACAGGCACACGCTAACACGCCCGGCTCCTTTTTTGATTTACTGTAGAGATGAGGTCTTGCCAAGTTTCTCAGGTGGGCCTCGAACCCGCGCGCTATGGCAATCCACTCACCTCGGCTTCCAAAGCACGGGGATCACAGGCTGAGCCACCGAGTTCGGCAAGAAATATTTTTTTAAAGATCATGTATGAAGTTAGACTGTATCTCAAAAGTATTGATCTCTTTGCTAATATCAAATGTATATACTACAGTATTCTTTATCTTGAGGGCATGTGACTATACATATATATGCACGTAACACACGTGTACATATGTATTTGTTTTTGGAGGTGTTTTCTAAATAGGGAGAGGCAAAGACAACCATGCTGTTCTTTCAGACTTGATCCCAAAAACTTTTTCTTTCTTCCTTTTGTGGTGGAATCTAGGAAAGAAAATACTGTCATTAATAGAAACTGTAATAATGACACATGAATACAAGAACTTTGTACTTGAAAATTAATCTACAGAATTTTTGACCTTCTCTATTACTAAAATCTCTACTTTTTAATCATAAAACACAAATGGGGATTTATGACCCTTGTCAGTCCCGCAGGTCTGGCTCATGTGAGAAAAAAAAGTCTAATCAATAGTCTACAAATGTGTACAAAAATATAGTTAGATTGAATAAGACCTAGTATTCAAATGAAAAAGGCTGGCTATAAAAAAAAACATTGTCTATTTTTAAATAC
>NW_007054539.1:0-634 GCF_000164805.1 Carlito syrichta | reverse complement strand
GGTCTCGAACCTGCGAGCTCAAGCAGTCAACTCACTTTGGCCTCCCAAAGCACCAGATTACAGGCTGAGCCACTGAACCGGATGTTATCTTAATCTTTTCTAATTTTTTTTTATTTTTTATTTTTTTTTATTTTTTATTTTTTTGTGGAGATGGGAGTCTTGCTATAATGTCCAGGCTGGTCTCAAACTATTGGCCTGAAGCAATCACTCTGCTTGGACTTCTCAAAGTGTTAACTTAATCTTAAATTATAGAATTTAAAATGTATAATTATCTCAAGACTTTAAAATATTGTAATATTTATTATAATTTTAGTTTTCCTCTTTTTGCAGGGTAGCAGGAAGCACATGCCTTGAATGGAAACTGTAAACTTCTAAACTGCTGTTTAAAATGTATCTTTTTGGCCGGGCTCAGTTATTCAACCTGTATGGGAGGCTGAGGAGAGTGGATTCCTGAGCCTGAGGGTTCAAGACCAGCCCAGGCAATTTGGCCAGACCTCGTCTCTACAAAAAAAATCAAAAATTAACCAGGCGTGGTAGCACATGCCTGTAGTTCTGGCTACCTGGAAGGCTGAGAAGGACGGATTGCCAGAGCCTAGCAGATCGACACTGGGGTGGCTGTGAGTGTGCCACTGCA
>NW_007054538.1:0-1067 GCF_000164805.1 Carlito syrichta | reverse complement strand
TTAGGTAGCTAAGTCAGTTGGCTACCTAGGTAGCTAGCTGGTTAAGTCAGCTAGTGTAGTCAGCTTGCTAGCTAGTTAATTCAGCGAGCCAAGTCAGCTGTCTAGCCAGTTGCCTCTGTGGGTAGCTAGCTAGTTAAGTCAGCTGTCTAACCAGTTGCCTCTGTGGGTAGCTAGCTAGTTAAGTCAGCTGGCTAGCCAATTAACCAGCGAGTTAAGAATCCTAGTTAAGTCAGCTCACTAACCAGCTTGTTATATAGGAGCTAGGCAGTTAGCTAGTTATCTTAGCTGCCTATTCAGTTGGCTAGCTAGGTAGCTAGGCAGTTAAGTCAGCCTTCTAGCCTGTTGGCTAGTTACTTAAGTCACTTAGTGAAGTCAGCTGCCTAGACAGCTGGCTAGCTAGGTAGCTAGATATTTTTCAGCTGTCTAGCCTGCTGGCTAGCTATTAAAGCCACCTAGTTAAGTCAACTCGATATTCAGCTGGCTAGCTAGGTAGCTTGTTACTTAAGTCAGCTGGCCAATCAGCTGGCTACCTACTTAAGTCACTGCATTAAGTCATCTGGCTAGCGAGCTGGGTAGGTATATAGCAAGCTAGTTAATTCAGCTGTCTGGCAAGCAGGCCAGCTATTTAAGTCAGTTAGTTAAGTCAGCTGGCTAGCCAGGTGGCTAGCTAGCTAGTGAGCTTAAGTTAGTTGGATAGCCAGCAGGCTATTAAATTATGTCAGTTACTTAAGTCTGCTGACTATCCTGCTTGCTAGCCATGTATAGAGCTAGTTAAGTTAGCTGAGAAGCCACCTGGGAAACCAGTTAAGTCTGCTAGTTGTTCCAGCTAGCTAGCTGGTTAAGACAACTAGTTAAGTCAACTGGATAGCTACGTACCAATCAAGTTAATTCAGCTTGCTAGGCAACTGGCTAGCTATTTAAATCAGCTAGTTAATTCATCTGGCTTCCCAGCTGGCTAGCTATGTAGCTAACCAGTTGGCTAGCTAGTTAAGGCACCTAGTTAAGTCAGCTTGCTAGCCAGCTGATTAGCTAGGTAGCTAGGTAGTTAATTCAGCAGGCAAGCCAGC
>NW_007054537.1:0-924 GCF_000164805.1 Carlito syrichta | reverse complement strand
CCAGGAATTTGGAAAGAACACTGCAGAATGGCTTGTTTCTGCTCCATGATGTCAGGGGTCTTGGAGCAGAAACAAGACCCAATGGCTCAGTCAAGAATTCTCTAGAGCTGTGTGACCCAATACCCCAGCCACTGGCTTAGGCCCTATGTAAATTGACATTAAGTAAAATGATATAAAATTGCCATTTGTGCTTCTCGGTCACACCAGCCACGTTTAAGTGCTGAGTGGGAACATGTGAGTATTTGGGTATGCTGCTGGACTACAGATCTAGGAGCATCCTCACTCCCAGGTGCTTGGTTGGGACCTCAGCCGGGGCCACCTTCAGGTGGTCTTTCCATGTGGCTTGTGCTTCCTCAAAACATGAGGGCCTTAGACTTCTCACACATGGCTCGGGATTTCAAATCTGAATTTCCCAAAAGAACCCGGTGGAGCCATCCATCTGTATGACCCAGCTATGGAAGCGACAGAGCATCGTTTCAGTTATATTCAGCTGGTGAATAAGTCACTAGGTGAGTCCAGCACCAAGGAGAGGAGACGCAGAGTCCGTATTTCAATGAAGGTCATGTCAAAGGATTGCAGACCTGTCGCGAAGCTTCTGCAAGTAGGGAGCAAAATGAGCCAGGCCCCTCCTGTAAATGTTCACTCTATGTCGGAGAAAAAAGTGGGGGTTAAGCCGGACTCGGTGGCTCAACCTGTAATCCCGGCACTTTGGGAGGCTGAGGTGAGAGGATTACCTGAGTCCGCGGGTTCGAGACCCTCCTGGGCAACTTGGCGAGACCTCATCTCTACAATAAATCAAAAAATTAGCCGGCACGGCAGCGCGCGACTGTAATCCCAGCTACTTGGAAGGCTGAGGCGAAAGGATCGCAGAGCCCAGCGGGTCGAGGCTGCGGTGGCCGGGAGCGGCCACCGCACTCCGGTCTG
>NW_007054536.1:0-443 GCF_000164805.1 Carlito syrichta | reverse complement strand
CCTCTACATTCCATTTCATTCCATTCCAGGCCATTCCACTTCATTCCATTCCTCTCCATTTCATTCCATTCCTCTCCATTCCATTTGTTTCAATTCCATTTCTCTCCATTCCATTCCATTCGATTCCACTCCACTGCATTCCATTCCATTCTAGTCTCTTTCCATTCCCTTCCTCTTTTTACATTCCATATCTCTCCATTCCATTCCACTCTTTTGCTTTCCATTCCATTCCATTTCCCTCCATTTCGTCCCATCTTTTACAATTCCTTCCCATTCCTTATATTTGGCTCCTCTACATTTGATTCCATTCCATTTCATCCCATTCCTCTCCATTCCATTCCTACCCATTCCACTCCATTCGCCTTCACTGCATTCCATTCCAATACACTCCTCTCCATTCCATTCTTCTCCATTCCACTCCATTTCTGTCCATTCCTTTCCAT
>NW_007054535.1:2668-3534 GCF_000164805.1 Carlito syrichta | reverse complement strand
TTATTTATTTACTGGATAACATTTTATATTGTATATCTGGGGCCATTCCTTGGTGATTTCCATTGTTTAGGCTTAGGTCTGATTTTTTAAGTATTGTCTCTTTGAAACATGGGGAATTATCTGTGTTCTGCATTTTTCCTGATTTGTGACAGATTTCTTTCTTTGCTCTTTAGTTCCATTATTCAGTGGCAGTGGGAAGGGCTTTCACTTCTGATCCTTATTCAGCCTTCTATTCTTCCATAATCAAGGCTCTGAATTTGTTCTATTTTGAAACAAGGAACTGATCTCTTGGGCAGTTTCCTCATCCTTTTCTGGTCACGCCCTTTGTCCCATGACTGAATCAGGGTAGAGTTGGATGCCTGAGACTTGACTGACTGCATCATGATTACAGAACTAAATATTTTATAAAATGTAAAGGTATATCATAAATTTTTGGCATCCTCAAGAGATAATTTGCAAATATTTGTAAGAAAAGTTCTATGATTTGTTTTCAAAAATAATTTAGTTGTTTTAATTGTATAATTAATGTAAAATATATTTTAATGTTTATAAATATACTTTTATGTTTTCAACATGAGCTTCACATATGTGTTTCTGAGATGAACTCCTGAAGCACCTGATGCAAATACTTAAACTTTATAAATTAAATCAAACTGCCGAAGAATACCTACAAAAGCATACTCTGTTTTACCTTTTACTATTTTTACACATGTCTGGAAATACTCTGTATTCTACAAGTGGAAATCATCTTTTGTTGACCCAATCTACTTGCTGGACACAATGAAGGACTAGCCATTTTAAAAAGTATCATTTTTCTGACACTACCAGAAAAAAGAGTTGCATATAACTTAACTGGCATTTTTAAT
>NW_007054535.1:0-1702 GCF_000164805.1 Carlito syrichta | reverse complement strand
TTCCCTTCCCCTCCCTTCCAAGCCCTGCTCGTTTCCCTCATTTCACTGTTGGAGAACTGCAGCCAAGGAATATCCAGTGCCTAAAGTCATTTTGGTGTTTGTTAGGTCTATGAAGATATTCCCATTTTCACTCTTGACATTGGAGATGTGTGCTTTCTCTCTCCTTTTCTAAATCAGTCTGGCTAGGGGATTACCAATTTTGTTCATCTTTCTTAAAAACCAAGTTTATTTGATGTTATTAATTTCTCGTCATCGCTTTTCTATCTTATTATTTATATTCTTATTCCATACTATTATTTGTTTCTTTCTACTTACTATAAGTATACTTTGCTCTACCCTAAGGTAGAAACTTTGAGCACTGGTTTTTTTGTTTTGTTTTGTTTTGTTTGTTTGTTTTGAGTTGGAGTCTCACTTTGTTGCCCAGACTGGAGTGCAGTCCCGGCCACCATAGCCTCAACCTGCTAGGCTCTGGTGATCCTTCCACCTCAGCCTTCCAAGTAGCTGGAATTACAGGCATGCGCTACCATGTCCAGTTGATTTTTTGATTTATTGTAGAGATAAGGTCTCACTGCCCAGGTGGGTCTCGAACCTGCAGCCTCAGGCAATCCACTCACCTCAGCTTCTCAAAGGCGTGGGATTATAGGTTGAGCCACCGAGCCTGGTTGAGCCACCGAGCCCAGCTGAGCACTGTTTTAAGTCCCTTTTTCCCCCCTAATATGAGCATTTACACTTAGGTATGGTCCTCTAAGTACTGCTTTAGCTGCTCCTCACAAATTTTATGTTGTGTTTTTGGACTATTCAATTCATAATATTTTATAATTTTCCTTTTGATTTCTTTTACCCATAGTTGCTTAGAAATGTATTTTTAATTTCTGAATGTTTGAGTATGTTTCAGGTAGCTTTTAAATATTTAATTTAATTCCACTGTGGTGAGACAACATACCATGTCAAATTTCCAACATTTAAATTTTATTAAAACATGTTAGTGGTATCACATGTGGTTGAAAATTCCCTGTGCACTTAAAAAGAATGTGTGTTCTGCAGTTCTTTTGTTGTAGCACTGAGTTGCCATCTGATATCATTTCCTTTCAATATGAAGAATTTCCTTCAGTATTTTTTGTGGTACAGGCCTAATGGCAGTGAATTCTTTCATTTTTTAGTTCATCTAAAAAGTTCCTATTTTTTCCTTCATTTGTGAAGGACAGCTCAGCTGAACATAGACTTCTGGGTCATTAGTTTTTTCCTTCCTGCCTTTTAAAGATGTCCTTCTATTGTCTTCTGACTTGATGGTTTCTGAAGAGAAATATGCTATCATTTGGAGTGCTGCTCCGTGTATGCATTTTTAAAAAAATCTAGCTACTATCTTTGTTTATAGATTCTGTCTTTAAATTTCTCTCCCCTCCTGTGACTTCAATTTCAACATGGCCTTTGCAACAATTTTAATATAGTGTAGTTGAGGACCTTTCTTGTCAGCATTTAGCTAAACTTGAAAGATTTAAAAGCCAGCGTTAACCAGTTTTTTTTTTTTAAAGCTAATTCTGTGGCCGGGCTTGGTGGCTCAGACTGTAATCCTATGCCTTGGGAAGCTGAGGTGAGTGGAATGCCTGAGCCCATGGGTTCAAGACCTACCTGGGCAACTTGGTGAGACCTCATCTCTACAATAAATCAAAAAATTAGCCAGACATGGTAGCGTATGCCTGTA
>NW_007054534.1:0-302 GCF_000164805.1 Carlito syrichta | reverse complement strand
CAAACAACAACAGATGCTGGTGAAGATGCGGAGAAAAAGGAACGCTTCTACACTGCTGGTGGGAATGCAAACTAGTGCAACCTTTTTGAAAGATAGTGTGGCGATTTCTGAAACAACTGGAAATTGACCTGCCATATGATCCAGCAATTCCTGTATTGGGAATATACCTGGAGGAACTTAAATCATTCTACAAAATATATATATATATATATGTATATATATCTGCACACATATGTTTGTTACAGCTCTATTCACAATAGCAAAAACATGGAACCAACCATGCTGCCCATCGAACCTGGACT
>NW_007054533.1:0-321 GCF_000164805.1 Carlito syrichta | reverse complement strand
GAGAGAAAGAGAAGGAAGAAAGAAGATTCACCTCCCCAAGGTGGGGGAGGGGGACCAAAGTCAGGAAGCATGGCGGCAGCCATAGCTCAAAGAGCACATGGCCACACCAGACTCTAGCAAGGCAATGGCCATTGGTTGCTTGTGGTTGAGTCCTTTTAACCATTCCCCTTGATGGGGGAAGATTATTGAGGTGATAGGGTGGTGGTCTGCCCCACGTCATCACAAAGGGGCAGGCAAGCGCAGGGACTGACTTCAGGTGTGGTTGTTGCCATGGTAGGTCACCAAGGGCTGATTAGGTTAGCCCTGGGGGGGGGGGGGGGG
>NW_007054532.1:0-372 GCF_000164805.1 Carlito syrichta | reverse complement strand
GATTGCGGGGTTATATGGGAGGTCAATATTTAGAGCTTTTAGGAATCGCCATACTGTTTTCCACAGAGGTTGCACTAGTTTGTACTCTCACCAACAGTGTAGAAGTGTTCCCTTTTCACTGCACCCTCTCCAGCAACTGTTATTTTTTGAGTTATCGATAATTGCCATTCTGACTGGAGTTAGGTGGTATCTCAATGTAGTTTTAATTTGCATCTCCTTGATGATTAGTGAGGTTGAACATTTCTTCATGTGTCTGCTGGCTGCTCGTATATCTTCTTTTGTGAAGTGTCTATTTATATCTTTTGCCCATTTTATAATGGGGTTGTTTGTTTTTTCTTTTCAGCACGTTTGAGTTCCTTGTAGATCCAAGAT
>NW_007054531.1:0-802 GCF_000164805.1 Carlito syrichta | reverse complement strand
TGGAAGGCAATGCCATCAGAATGTGGTGTCAAGGCATCAAACATTCAGGGAACAATGCAGCAGAGAAAACGTGAGATTTTCTAAAACCAATTGTGCGAGTGGAATATTGTTTTGCCCCAAAACTGACCCTTGAAGTGTGTGGATGTGGACAACTGAGGCAAGGGGCTCTTCCTCCATCCTTCCCTGCTGGTCACTTAACAGGTGTCATGAGACACACAGGAGAGGACATGTGTCCTGAAAACAAAAGTAGCATCCTCGTCGACTGCCTTTTTTGAATTTATTATCAAAATACACCCCTCACCAACAGACACCTCAAATATTTATGAGAAAAAAGGGGGTATGTTCACTTGAGTTAACACAAAGACAGAAGGAATTATCGCAGGGTGGAGGACAAAGTTGATTGAATAGAAAGCCATACATACTACCTCAGGGTCACCTATCCTGTGACAGAAAAGGGGGGGTCTGTGAAGTTTGGAAGGGTGGAGGCCGAGGGGGATGTGCCTGGCTGGGAGGGGACAAGACACTGCAGAGCAGAGCCCACCCATGGGCTGCTCTGCTTGGAGACCCCAGAGCAAGTACCAAGCCCAGGGGTTTGGGCATGTTGTAAGGTGGGGGATCCCAAGACCTCTCGTGCAGAGGGTCTTAGGGTAATCAATGTTCCTGTGTCTGTTCGTCCCTGAACTCAGCACATGGTGCCTGCCGCTCAGCAAGTGATTACTGACTCTGTGTCCACAGAAAGGCCAACAAGTCACTTTTTAGAATGAGGCAGTGACCAGCATATTATTTTTAGAAAAGCTAGTTT
>NW_007054530.1:0-350 GCF_000164805.1 Carlito syrichta | reverse complement strand
TCTTGATTCCATTCCATTTCATTCCATTCCTCTCCACTCCACTCAATTGCTTTCCATTTCTCTTTATTCATTTCCATTCCATTCCATTCCTGTTCTTTCCATTCCTCTTCAGTCCATTCCTCTCCATTCCATTCCATTTCCTTCCATTTCATTACATTCCTCTGCTTCTATTTCTTTCCATTCCATTTAGCTCCTTTCCATTCCATTCCTTTGCATTACATTCCATACATCTCCATTCCATTCCATTCCATTCCATTCCTCTATTTTCCATTGATTCCATTTCATGTCTCTCCATTCCATTCCATTCCATTCCAATCCATTCCATTGCATTCGATTCCTCTCTATTCCAT
>NW_007054529.1:0-454 GCF_000164805.1 Carlito syrichta | reverse complement strand
CGGTGGCAGCATAAGTTCTTAGGGATTGGATATCTGGGAAAGATTTTAATTCTCCCTCGCTGATGAAGCTTAGTTTGGCTGGGTAAGTTATTCTTGGTTGAAATTGTTTATCTTTTAGGACTTTGAAGATAGGGCTCCAACCTCTCCTAGCCTGTAGGGTTTCTGTAGATAAATCTGCTGCTATTCTGATTGGTCTTCCATGGTAGATGATCTGGCCTTTTTCTCTTGCTGCCTTTAGGATTTTTCTTTTATGCCTACTTTGTTTAGGTGAATTATTATGTGTCTAGGGTTTGGCCTTCTCATTTGTTGTCTTGCAGGTGTTCTCTGAATCTCTTGTGTTTGAATTTTTGCATCATTGTTTAGAAAAGGGAAGTTTTCTTGAATGATCTCATGAAAAGTTTGTTCTAGTGTGGTCTCTGTCTCTCTTTCTGCCTCAGATATGCCAATTACTCTT
>NW_007054528.1:0-1049 GCF_000164805.1 Carlito syrichta | reverse complement strand
CAACCGGGTGAGAACAGAACCAGGCATATGCCCTTCCGCTGTCAGACCTCATCAGAAGGCTTTGTGACCATAAAAAGAACAGGACTTCACCAGCTCGAAACAGCCACTTGAACAGACACCATCTTGCTGTCCCCACGAAAAGCTCCTGTCATCTTCCACCAGAGACTCTGCCCATATTCTTGCAAGATGTGGATGTGCCATCCAAGCCGGCACGGGAAAACTCCTCCTCACCTTGGCTCTCCCTAACCTGGTTCGCTAACCCTTTCTCCTTTCCATTTTCTGTTGACATCCCACGTTACTTTGACATGGAATGTTTAATCTGTGATTTTTATATATTGGTTAAGTGCACTACTATCTACTGTGTGTGATATTGGCTGGACTGGAGGAGTGGCTTGAGCCTGCCTGCCTGACGCTCTTACTACCTGGTAAAAGGGAAGTACGAAGTAGCGTTGTCTCCTCGGGAACACCGTGTAGCTTGTGGCTTTTAAGATCACACCAGCCTCGGTAAAATTCTGACATTTTGGAACACTACAAATATGGGTGTACCTGGTCTGACCTCGTGCCACTCAGGATATAGAATGTAGAAGTAATTATTTTTAGAGTGGTCATCTCACTCTGTCGTTCAGGTTGAGTGCGGTGGCACAATCTCAACTCACCACCACCTCTACCTCATGGGCTCAGGTGACCCTTCCGCCTCGGCACCTCAGCCTCCCAAGTATCTGGGACTACAGGCATGTATCACCCCATGCCTGAATATTTATTTATTTTATTTTTTGTAAAGACAAGGTTTTGCTATCGAAAGGGTGTAAGTCGAAGTCAATATAGCCGAAAAGCTTGAATCCTTCCTAGGAAAAGGAGCAAAGCATTGCAGGAGGGTGTTGCAGCCAGAACCCGGATGCAGTATTACAAAGGCTACTCACACCGGGTGCAGTGGCTTACACCTGTAATTACTCCCAGTACTTTGGGGGGTGGAGGTGAGAGGATTGCGGGATTCCATTGGTTCGAGACCAGCCTTGGTAACTCAGCGAGACCTCGTCACTACTGTAAGT
>NW_007054527.1:0-710 GCF_000164805.1 Carlito syrichta | reverse complement strand
GGATCAGAATGGAAAAGGAAGAAACCAACTGGCGTATTGTACATCTTCTTTGGGATCCCCTTGAAACAACTGTGAGGCGATTACATAGAAAGTAAAAGTAGCTATTGTGAATGGAATTGTGTTTTTTATTTGGGTTTCTGTTTGTTTATTATTGGTGTAGAGAAATGCGATTGTCTTTTGTACATTTATTTTGTATCCTGACAAACAACTCCATTATAAAATGGGCAAAAGATATGAACAGACACTTCACAAAAGAAGACATTCGAGAAGCCAACAAACACATGAAGAAATGCTCAACCTCACTAATCATCAGGGAGATGCAAATCAAAACCACACTGAGATACCACCTAACTCCAGTCAGAATGGCAATTATCAACAACCCAATAAATAACAGCTGCTGGAGAGGGTGTGGTGAAAAGGGAACACTTCTACACTGCTGGTGGGAGTGTAAACTAGTGCAACCTCTGTGGAAAGCAGTGTGGCGATTCCTAAAAGCTCTAAAAATTGACCTTCCATATGACCCTGCAATCCCCCTACTGGGAATATACCCTGAAGAACACAAATCACTCTATAAAAAAGATACCTGCACACGTATGTTTATCGCAGCATTGTTCACAATAGCAAGAACCTGGAAACAACCATGCTGCCCATCAAAAGAGGACTGGATTAAAAAAATGTGGTACATATACACGATGGAATACTACGCAGCG
>NW_007054526.1:0-606 GCF_000164805.1 Carlito syrichta | reverse complement strand
GTAAGAGAAAGGGAGGAGGGAGAGCTAGGAAGGGGGATGAGAGGGCTGGCTGGTGAGAAGGTAGGATAGAGCCACAACAGATGACAAGTAGGGAAGCATGGGACGATGGTGTATATGGCCAACAGTATTAGATGCTTCTAGAGTTTGTCAGCTAAAGCTGATGGTTCTACTTGTGATGTAGCAATGAGAATACACTAGTGACTGATGAAAACAGAGGTGTGACCAGGATAGAAACCAGATTGTATTTGGGCTGGTGACTTGGAAAACAAAACCCAGGCTACTGTTTCAAGAAACTTGACTTTTAAGGAAAGAAGAGAAATGACGTAGTAAGACATAGGCTCAGTCTCCTTTTGTTGTTGGTTCGGCATAGAACATCACTTTAAAAAAAATTTAATATAAAGATGTGGGATACATTTCAGGGTTAGGTATATAAACATTGATCATGCAGGTACCCTTGTTGATGAAGTATGCCCCTCCCTCCCCTGACAGTTTCCCACTACTGCCAATCCCTTTCTTATAGTATGATAATTGTTTCAAGACCCACTTATGAGTGAGAACGTATGGTACTCTGTTCTTTTGTTTTCTGTGATAGATCACTGAGTATGA
>NW_007054525.1:0-820 GCF_000164805.1 Carlito syrichta | reverse complement strand
CTCGTGTGATACTTCTTGCCTTATTAGTGTCGTGTGATACTACTTGACTTATTAGTGTTTTGTCATATTACGTGCCTTATAAGTGTCGTCTGATACTACTTGCCTTGTTAGTGTCATGTGATACTACGTGCCTTACTTGTCTTATTAGTGTCGTGTGATACTACTTTCCTAAATAGTGTCAGGTGATACTACTTTCCTTATTAGTGTCGTGTAATACTACTTGCCTTATTATTGTCATGTGATACTTCTTGCCTTATTAGTGTCATTTGATTCTACATGCCTTATTAGTGTCATGTGATACTACTTTCCTTGTTAGTGTCATGTGATACTATATGCCTCATTAGGGTCGTGTGATACTACATGCCTTATTAGTGTCGTGTGATACTATGTGTCTTATTAGTGTCATGTTATACTACATGCCTTATTAGTTTCTTGTGACACTATGTGCCTTATTATTGTCATGTGATACTACGTGCCTTATTAGTTTCTTCTGATATTACGTGCCTTATTCGTGTCATCTGATACGACGAGCCTTCTTAGTGTTGCCTGATTCTACATGCCTTAATAGTGTCATCTGGTACTACATGCCTTCTTAGTGTCATCTGATACTACTTGCCTTCTTAGTGTCATCTGATACTTCTTGCCATCTTAGTGTGGTCTGATACTACTTGCCTTGTTAGTGTAGTCTGATACTACTTGCCTTCCTAGTGTCATCTGATACTACTTGCCTTCTTAGTGTCGTCTGATACGACTTGCCTTTTTAGTGCCGTCTGATAGTCATTGCCTTCTTAGTGCCGTCTGATACTACTTCCTAATTAGT
>NW_007054524.1:0-832 GCF_000164805.1 Carlito syrichta | reverse complement strand
GTTAGGAAGATGCCAAGGTATTTCATTTTTTTGTGGCTATTGTGAATGGAATTGTGTTTTTTATTTGGGTTTCTGTTTGTTTATTATTGGGTAGAGAAATGCGATTGCCTTTTATACATTTGTTTTGTATCTTGAGACTTTGCCAAAGGCCTTTATCAATGTAAGGAAGCCTTTGACAGAATCTCTTGGGTTTTCAAGGTACACAATCATATCATCTGCATAGAGAGATAACTTGACCTCCTCTTTTCCTATTTGGATACCTCTGATTGCCTCCTCTGCTCTGAATGCTCTAGCCAGGACTTCCAATACTATGTTGAACAGAAGGGGTGAGAGTGGGCATCCTTGTCTAGTTCCAGTTTTCAGGGGAATTGGTTCCAATTTTTGTCTATTTAGGAGTATGCTGGCTGTGGGTTTCTCGTAGATGGCTTATACTATTTTGAGGTATGTTCCCCGCATGCCTAGATGTTCAAGGGTTTTTATCAAGAAGGGGTGCTGGATTTTATCAAAAGCTTTTTCTGCATCTAATGTTATGATCATGTGGTTTTTGTTTTGACATCTGTTGATGTATTTAATTACATTTATGGTTTTACGAATATTGAACCAGGCTTGCATCCCAAGAATGAAGCCTACTTGGTCATGGTGGATGATTTTTGAGATGTGTTGGTGAATTCGGTTTGCTAGAATCTTGTTGAGAATTTTAGCATCTATGTTCATCAAAGATATTAGCCTGTAGTTCTCTTTCTTTGTTGGATCTTGACCTGGCTTGGATATCAATGTGATGTTGGCTTCATAAAATGATTTGGGGAGAGTTCCATTTTTTTCAATCGCCTGG
>NW_007054523.1:0-392 GCF_000164805.1 Carlito syrichta | reverse complement strand
TATCATCCCTATTTTACAGGTAAGGAAACTAAGGCTTAAAGAAGTCAGGTACCTAGGGTCACATAATACTGATACAGCTTGGCTTAGAATTCAATTATTTTTTTTCAGACAGGGTTTTGCAATGTCACCCAGACTGGAATGCAATGGTATGGTCACAGCTCACTACAGTCTCAAATTCCTGGGCTGAAGGGCTGCTCCTGACCTAGCCTCTGGAGTAAATAGAACTACAGGCATGCACCACCACACCCAGCTAATTTTTTAAATTTTTTTGTAGAAAATGCAAACATATGTCTTGCTATGTAGTCCAGGCTGATTTTGAACTCCTGGGCTCAAATGATTCTCCTGCCCAGCCTCCCAAAGCTCTGGGATTATATGTATGATCCACCATGCCA
>NW_007054522.1:0-977 GCF_000164805.1 Carlito syrichta | reverse complement strand
CCTCCTTTCTGGCCTCCCTCCTCTCTCCCCCCTCTTTCCCACCTGTGCCCCTCCCTCCAGTTCCCCGCTTCCTTGCTTGCCTACTGTGTGTCTGTTGACCTTCTGCTCATACTATTTATAAGAGATCCATTGCCTTTTGTTGGAGGTCATGCCTCCTCTCTTTGTATAGTCCATGTGACCATAGCATCCCCATCCAGTAATTTATAATTATGCACTGTGCTCCCTACAGTTCTTCCTATTTTACAAATTCTGTAAGCCTTTTGTTTTCATGCCTATTTCTTCCCCCTTCCCCTGTGGTCTTGTCCTTTCCCCTTACAACTCTATTTTGCAGTTTCCTTATTGCCTTTTTTTCAATATTTGTACACTTTTCTCCTCTTCCCTATACAGTGCTGCCTCTAATTTTGTTTATCCCTTGTTCAGTTTTCAGTCTAACTCTCCAGTGTCCTCTGTGAGGACGATTTTCCTTCTTTTCTGTTGACATGCTATTTGCCATTCCCTCTTTCTAGTGTGATTCATATGTCTGTGTTCTTTAAAGAACTTTGCAACTACAGGTAAAGAACTGAACAGAATTTGGGCAAGTGGGGGAAATAGCCTGGGAACTGCAAAGAGAAGAGTAGGAAAGTGGCCTATGGGTTTGAAGGGCTGGGCTGGGTGTCACATAGTGATGGACCTTGGTGAGCCAAGCCTTCACTTGCAAATTGGTTGGAATGTGGTCATTGAATAAAAGGTGTCACAGAGCTAATTCAGATAGACTTTGGAAGCCTTTTCAATTTTAGGGTTTTAGGGTGGTCCCATTAATTCTTCATAATTATGATTCTTCTAGTAAATAATCACAAGTTAGCATTCTTGTATGTCTAAGTTGTATGGGGCCATGATGGAATCATGAAGCTCTGTCTAGAACCTTCAATTAGTGCTTGTCTACCCTCAGAGAGGTCATTGTGAAGATGTGCATAGGCTTTTTTCTCATACCCAGGTGT
>NW_007054521.1:0-3265 GCF_000164805.1 Carlito syrichta | reverse complement strand
CCATTCCATTCCATTGCATTCCATTCCCTTCCATTCCATTCAATTCCGTTACTCACCATTCCATTCCATTTCATTCCATTCCATTACTCTCCATTCCATTCCGTTACTCTCCATTCAATTCCATTCCATTCCGTGACTCTTTATTCCATTCCATTCCATTCCATTACTCTCAATTCCTTTCCATGCCATTACATTCAAATCCGTTAATGACCATTCTATTCCATTGTATTCTATTACTTTATATTCCATTCCATTCCATTCTATTCCATTCCATTCCGTTACTCTGCATTCCATCCCATTCCATTCCATTCAAATCCATTCTATTCCATTCCGTTACTTTCTATTGCATTCCATTCCATTCCATTCCATTTCGTTACTCTCCATTCCATTCCATTTGATTCCGTTACTCCCCATTCCATTCCATTCCATTGCATTCCGTTACTCTCTATTCCATTCCGTTCCATTCCGTTACTCTCCATTCCATTCCATTGCATTACATTCCGTTAAACTCCATTCCATTCCATTCGATTCCATTCCATTCCGTTACCTTCCACTCCATTCAATTCCATTCCATTATTCTACATTCCATTCCGTTACACTCCACTCCATTCCATTCCATTCCATTCCATTCAATTACTCTCCATTCCATTCAATTTCATTCCATTCCTTTCCATTCCGTTACTCTCCATTCCGTTCCATTCCATTCTATTCAAATCCATTCCATTCCTCTCCATTCCATTCCATTCCTTTCGATTCCATTCTATTCCATTCAGATATTCTCCATTCCATTCCATTCCATTCCACTCCATTCTGATACTATCAATTCCATTGCATTCCATTCCGTACCTCTTCATTCCATTCCGTTCCATTCCACTCAAATTCATTCCATTCCCAAACACTCCAATCCTTTCCATTCAGTTACTTTCCATTCCATTCCATTCAATTCCGTTACTCTCCATTCCATTCCATTCTATTCCATTTGGTTACTCTCCATTCCATTCCATAACTCTCCATTCCATTCGATTCCATTCCTTTCCATTCGGTTCCATTCCATTCCATTCCGTTACTCTCCATTGAATTTCATTCCAGTCCATTCTATTCTGTTACTCTCCATTCCATTCCATTCTGTTACTCTTCATTCCATTCCACTAATCTCCATTCCATTCCATTCCCTTCCATGCCGTTCCATTCCATTCCATTACTGTCCATTCTATTCCATTCCATTCCATTCCATTCCATTCCTTTTCATTGTGACACTCCATTCCATTCCATTCCTATCCATTCCATTCCATTCCATACCATTCATTTCAATCTCATTACATTTCTTTCTGTTACTCTTCATTCTATTCCATTCCATTCCATTACTGTCCATTCCATTCCTTTCCATTCCATTCCGTTACTCTCCATTCCATTCCATGCCAGTACTCTCAATTCCATTCCACTCCCATCCATTCCATTCCATTCCATTGCATTCCGTTACTCTCCATTCCATTCCATTGCATTCCATTCCATTACATTCCGTTACGCTCCATTCCATTAAATTCCATTACACTCCATTCCATTCTATTCCATTCCGCTACTCTCCATTCCATTCCGTTATTCTTCATTCCATTCCACTCCATTTCATTCGATTGCATTCGGCTGCTCTCCATTCTATTCCATTCCCTTCCACTCCATTCCTTTACACTCCATTGTTTTCCATTCCATTCTGTTATTCTCTTTTCCATTCAATCCATTCCATTACAGTCCATTCTATTCCATTCCACTCGATTCCATAACTCTCCATTCCATTTCTTTCCACTCCATTCCAATCCAATAATCTACCTTCCAATTCATTCCATTCCATTGCATTCCACTACTCTCCATTTCTATCCAATCCATTTCATTGCATTACTCTTCTTTCCATTCCATACCTTTCCATTCTGTTACTGTCAATTCTACTCCATTCCATTCCTTTCCTTTCCATGCCATTTCATTCCATTCCATTACTCTCCATTACATTCCATTCTATTTCATTGTATTACATTCCAATCTGTTATTTTCCATTCCATTCCATTTCATTCAATTCCATTCTATTCAATTCCATTCCATTCTTTTACTCTCCGTTCCATTCCATTCCATTCCATTGCCTTGCCTTATTCTCCATTCCATTCCATTCCATTCCGTTACTTGCAGTTCTACTCCATTCCATTCCTTTCCTTTCCATGCCATTTCATTCCAATCAATTATTCTCCATTTTATTCCATTCTATTTCATTGTATTCCATTCCAATCCGTTACTTTCCATTCCATTCCATTCCATTCTTTTACTCTCCCTTCCCTTCCATTCCGCTACTCTTCATTCCATTCCATTCCATTCCATTACTCTGCATTCCTTTCCTTTCCATTCCTTTCCATTCCATTCCATTCCTTTCCATTCCGTTACTGTCCATTCCATTCCATTCCATTCCTTGACTCTCCATTCCATTCCATTCCATTACTTATTATTCATCCATTCCCTTGCATGCCATTTCATTCAATTCTGTTACTGGCCATTCTATTCCATTCCATTCCATTACTATCCATTCCATTCCATTCCACTGCATTACATTCCATTTCGTTACTCTCCATTCCATTCCATTCCAATCCAATACTATTCATGCCATTGCTTTCCATTCCGTAAGTCTCCATTCCATTGCATTGCATTGCATTCCATTCCATTCCATTTAATTCCATTCCCAAACACTCCAATCCTTTCCTTTCTGTTACTTTCCATTCCATTCCATTCCATTCCGTTACTCTCCATTCCATTCCATTCCATTCCGTTACTCTCCATTCCATTCCATTCTATTCCATTCTGTTACACTCCATTCTATTCCATTCCATTCCATTCCATTGCATTCCAATCTGTTACTCTCCATTCCATTCCATCCAATCCGTTACACTCCATTCCATTCCATTCCATTCCGGTACACTCCATTCCATTCCATTCCATTGCACTCCATTCCGTTACTCTCCATTCCATCCATTCCATTCATTTATTCTCCATTCCATTCCATAACTCTCCATTCCATTCGATTCCATTCCATTCCATTCCACTAAATTCCATTCCGTTACTCTCCATTGAATTCCTTTCCTGTCCATTCAATTCCTTTACTCTCCATTCCATTCCATTCCATTCTGTTAATCTCCATTCCAATCTGTTAATCTCCATTCGATTTCATTCCATTCCGATCCATTCACTTCCATTCCATTCCATTCCATTAGAGTCCATTCCATTCCATTTC